>NC_091183.1:2956035-3121035 GCF_040958095.1 Procambarus clarkii | reverse complement strand
GACAGCTTGAGGCTTCAAGAAGACGTGGACAGGCTGCAGGAATGGTCGAACAAATGGTTGTTAGAGATTAACCCAAGCAAATGTAATGTAATGAAGATAGGTGAGTGGAGCAGGAGGCCTGATACAAGGTATTATTTGGGAGATGAAATACTTCAAGAGACAGAGAGAGAGAGAGAAAGATATGGGGATTGCTATCACGCCAGACCTGTCCCCTGAAGCCCATATCAAGAGGACAACATCAGCAGCATATGCCAGGTTGGCCAACATTAAAACGGCATTTAGAAACTTGTGTAAGGAATCATTCAGAACTTTGTATACCACATATGTCAGGCCAATCCTGGAGTATGCAGCCCCAGCATGGAGTCCATATCTAGTCATGGATAAGACTAAACTGGAAAAGGTTCAAAGATTTGCCACCAGACTAGTAACCGAGGTGAGAGGTATGAGCTACGAGGAGAGACTACGGTAATTAAACCTCACTTCGCTGGAAGACAGAAGAGTTAGGGGGGACATGATCACCACATTCAAGATTCTCAAGGGAATTGATAGGGTAGATAAAGACAGGCTAATTAACACAAGGGGCACACGCACAAGGGGACACAGGTGGAAACTGAGTGCCCAAATGAGCAACAGATATATTAGAAAGAACTTTTTTAGTGTCAGAGTGGTTGACAAATGGAATGCATTAGGAAGTGATGTGGTGGAGGCTGACTCCATACACAGTTTCAAGTGTAGATATGATAGAGCCCAGTAGGCTCAGGAATCTGTACATCAGTTGATTGACAGTTGAGAGGCGGGACCAAAGAGCCAGAGCTCAACCCCCGCAAGCACAACTAGGTGAGAACTAGGTGAATACTCACACGCTCCAGTAACCCCCACCCTCCTGAGCCCTCCCTTTTTCCTCATCCCCCTCGGCACTCCCTATCCCCCCAACAACCCCCCCCCCCCCCAAGCCCTCCCTCCTCCCATATCCCCCAAGCCTCCCCTAATCCAAGATTCTCCAAAGCCTTCCCCTATCATCCCCTTCCCCCAAGCCTTCCCTCCTACACCACCCTCCTCGTACCAGATCCTCGGTGAGGACAGGAGGCCGGTAGCTTGTCAGAGGTCTCTCTCTCTATTTTTGCCCTGATGTGTTTAAGTAAGATTATGCAACTGTTTTAAGTTTAGGGGGGACTAAGTATTTTGCGCGAATGTGAAAGCCCTGGGTTTATTTGTGTAAGTTGAACCAAAAAAAATTAGTTTTTTTTTTGCAATCGAGTTTGTTTAAGCATGTGCTATCATTAAAACTTCCAAAATAATGAGAGTAATGCCAAAATGAATTCATCTTCTCACTTTTGAAAGGTGTAGGTCTAACATTTTCTAAAACCCTTTGCGCTTGACATACCATCACTGACATAAAAAAGGCAACTGATGGATTCGACTTTTAAATTTTTAGGCATGATAGCAAAAAAGCATTTCATAGCAACAGATAGTGCCAGTAGTCGCGTTAAATGAGTTATTGGGGCCCCCACCACAATAGCAGTGATCTATTGTGGTGTTATAAAAATGCAATTTAATACGGAATATGAACAGATTCCTAAATTATATTAAATTGCTTAAAACACTATACTATTTTCCTTAATAGTATATTTACAAGTGTCAAATTAATGTTTGGGGGTGTCAAATCCAACACAATATGACTGAGGCCCCACTATTTAGCATTTTTTTTTTTGTATTCTATAAAATATCGCAGCTAATGTCAATGTTTCTAATGTGTATTACAAAAGATAGACATACATTTGATGCTATTTTTCATATTAAAACCTAATTTGAGGCCCGAACAAATATATCTATAAAATCTATAAACAGGTTAGAACCGTACAAATGCAAGCATGCCTTAATCACCAGTTCTCAACTGAATTTCACAGAAAATGTAATCTTTACTTTGGCTACAGAAAACGGAGCAAAGCCAAAGAGGGGATGACTGGAATAAACAGTTTCCAACCTGACTCTTCTCACATATAAACATGTCTTTCTTGACCTCATTTCAAATTATATAGAGTACTGAAAGCTCATTCTCCATCGCAAATATACTAAGGAATTCATTTTACGACTAGAACGGAAACTAGGACCCCTCATTCAGATTAAAAACAGGAGAATTATTGACTGAACATTTACCCACTATCAAGCACACAGGACTCTTTAAGGCTATCTTAACTTTTTTAAAATCCTAATATGACCCATCTCACATGCAGATCCTGTTCTATGACTCGCCCTTCATGTCAATGTACCCCACAGTAACATGTAAATTCAAGATAAGGCTTACTACACCTAAATATCCAACTTGATGTTTTTAAGGAATCTTGACCCCCTATATGCTTGACCCCACTGGGGTATTCATAGGTAGGGGCCCCTATTGCTGACGTCAGGTCACGTGACACCCCCGCGACAAATAAGGAAAATTTCACCTGATTGGCCCATGACCCGGGACGGAAAGAGAATTTTTCTACTTGGCTCCTGATTGGTAAAAAAATCGCGCCCCGTTCTCTCCGCCCACCTCTGACCATTACAGAAAATGGAGCTGTACCAAGGGCTCCTTATACTATTCAGTCATAGCATCATTAAAGTACTCCAAAAACTTCTATATTCGCTTTCAACTGCGTTTTTTTGTTTTAATCTATTGAACATTCACCCTCTGATCCATTCAAAAGTAGGGGGCCAACTTATTGATACCGTAGTACTCTGGTAACACCCCGGCCCAAATCGTGAATTTTTGCTCATGCTATAATTTAAATACTCCAAAACGTTTATATTCCTTTCACCAGTGTGTTTTTTGGTTTTAATCTATTGAACATTCATCCTCTGTACCTTTCATAAGTAGGGACCCCCTTCTTGATGCCTAATACTCATAATAAACCTACGAGACAAATCGTAAAAAAAAAAACGATTATGATAGGGCACGAGTTGCTCAGGCTCACCCTGGGAGGTAGGTCCTGGGGACCCCTGGGGGGAATGGACCACGACCCCATCCAACCAGCCAGCCAGGTGCGCGCCAAGCGCGTCCTGACCCAACCACTAAAAAAGTTTTTGCATGATTTAGCCCCCAGGACCCAAGTCGGCATGGAAGTGCCCAACCGTTTCTGAAAATCAATTCACGATTTGTCTCATTTTACACTACTGACAAGGATGTAATATTTAACACAGGTGGCACACGCACCAGGGGACGACACAGATGGAAGTCTTGTGAGGGACTGGAGCAGTCTTATGAGTGCTGGAGCAGTCTTCTGAGGGCTGGAGCAGTCTCCTGAGGGCTGGAGCAGTCTTGTCAGTGCTGGAGCAATCTTATGAGTGCTGGAGCAGTCTTGTGAGGGCTGGAGCAGTCCTGAGAGGACTGGAGCAGACTAGTGACATCTGGAGCAGTCTTTAGGGGGGCTGGAGCAATCTCGTGAGGGATGGAACAGTCTTCTGAGGGTTGGAGCAGTCTTGTGAGGGCTGGACCAGTCTTATAAAAGTTGGAGCAGTCTGGTGAGTGCTGGAGCAGTCTTATGAGTGCTGGATCAGTCTTATGAGGGCTAGAGCAGTCTTGTGAGTGTTTGAGCAGACTTGTAAGGGCTGGAGCAGTCTTGTCAGGGCCAGAGAAGTCTTGTGAGGGCTGGAGCAGTCTTGTGAGGGCTGGAGCAGTCTAGTGAGGGCTGGAGCAGACTTGTGACTGCTGGAGCAGTTCTGTGAGTGCTGGAGCTGTCTTGTGAGAGCTGAACCAGACTTATGAGGGCCGGAGCAGTCTTGTGAGGGCTGAAGCAGACTAATGAAGGCTGGTGCAGTCTTGTGAGGGCTGAAGCAGTCTTGTGAGTGCTGGAGCGGAGTAGTGAGGGCTGGAGCAGTCTTGTGAGAGCTGGAACAGTCTAGTAAGGGCTAAAGCAGTCTTGTGATGGGCTGAAACAGTCTTGTGAGAGCTGGAGCAGTCTTATGAGGGCTGGAGCAGTCTAGTAAGGGCTAGAACAGTCTTGTGAGGGGCTGGAGCAGTCTTGAGAGGGCTGGAGCAGTCTTATGAGGGCTAGAGCAGTCTTATGAGTGCTGGAGCAGTCTTGTGAGGGCTGGAGCAGTCTTGTGAAGGCTGGAACAGTCTTGTGAAGGCTGGAGCAATCTTGAAAGTGCTGAAGCAGTTTAGTGAGGGCTGAAGCAGTCTGCAGAGTGCTGGAGCAGTTTAGAGAGGGCTGGAGCAGTCCTGTGAGGGCTGGAGCAGTCCTGTGAGGGCTGGAACAGTCTAGTGAGGGCTGGAGCAGTCCTGTGAGGGCTGGAGCAGTCTAGTGAGGGCTGGAGCAGTCCTGTGAGGGCTGGAACAGTCCTGTGAGTGCTGGAGCAGTCTAGTGAGGGCTGGAGCAGTCGTGTGAAGGCTGGAGCAGTCTTGTGAGGGCTGGAGCAGTCTTGTGAGGGTTGGAGCAGTCATGTGAGAGGCTGGAGCAGTCTAGTGAGGGTTGGAGTAGTCTTGTGAGGACTGGAGCAGTCCTATGAGGACTGGAGCAGTCCTATGACGACTGGAGCAGTCTTGTGAGAACTGGAGCAGTCTTGTGAGGACTGGAGCAGTCCTATGAGGACTGGAGCAGTCTTATGAGTGTTTGAGCAGACTTGTGAGGGCTGGAGCAGTCTTGTGAGGGCCTGAGCAGTCTTGTGAGTGATTGAGAAGTCTTGGGAGTGCTGGAGCAGTCATGGGAGTGCTGGAGCAGTCTAGTGAGGACTTGAGCAGTCTTGTGAGGGCTGGAACAGTGTTGTAAGGGGCTGGACCAGTCTTGTGAGGGGCTGGAGCAGTCTTGTGAGAAGCTGGAGCAGTTTTGTGAGGAATGGGGCAGTATTTTGAGAGCTGGAGCAGTTTTGTGAGGGCTGGAGCAGTCTTGTGAGGGCTTGAGCAGTCTTGTGAGAGGCTGAAGCAGTCTTGTGAGGGCTGGAACAGTGTTGTGAGAGGCTGGAGCAGTCTTGTGAGGGGCTGGAGCAATCTTGTGAGGGCTCGAGCAGTCTTGTGAGGACTGGAGCAGACTTGTGAGGACTGGTACAGTCTTGTGAGGGTTACAGCAGTCTTCTGAGCGGTAGGCCAGTCTTATGAGGGCTGGAGCAATTTTGTGAGGGCTAGAGCAGTCTTGTGAGGGCTGGAGCAGTCTTGTAAGGACTTGAGCAGTGTTGCGAGGGCTGGAGCACTCTTGTGAGTGCTGGAGCAGTCTTGTGAGGGCTGAAGCAGACTTATGAGGGTTGAAGCAGTCATGTGAGGGCTGGGGCAGTCTTGTGAGGGCTGGAGCAGTCTTGCGAGAGCTGAAGGAGACTTAAGAGGGCTGGAGCAGTCTTGTGAGGGCTGGAGCAGTCTTGTGAGGGCTGGAGCAGTCTTGAGAGTGCTGGAGCAGTTTAGTGAGGGCTGAAGCAGTATTCAGAGTGCTGGAGCAGTCTAGTGAGGGCTGGAGCAGTCTTGTGAGGGCTGGAGCAGTCTTGTGAGTGCTGGTGCAGTTTAGCGAGTGCTGGAGCAGTTGAGAGAGGGCTGGAGCAGTCTTGTGATGGGCTGAAGCAGTCTTGTGAGGCTGGAGCAGTCTTGTGAGGGCTGGAGCAGACTTGTGAGGGCTGGAGCAGACTTGTGAGTGCTAGAGCAGTTTAGAGAGGGCTGGAGCAGTCTTGTGAGGGCTCGAGCAGTCTTGCGAATGGCTGGAGCAGTCTTGTGTGTGCTTGAGCAGTCTTGGAAGTGCTGGAGCAGTCTTGGGAGGGCTAGAGCAGTCATGTGAGGCTGGAGCAGTCTTGTGAGGGCTGGAGCAGTCTAGCGAGTGCTGGAGCAGTTTAGAGAGGGCTGGAGCAGTCTTGTGAGTGCTGGAGCAGTCTTGGAAATGCTGGAGCAGTCTTGTGAGTGCTGGAGCAGTCTTGGAAATGCTGGAGCAGTCTTGGGAGTGCTGGAGCAGTTTAGTGAGGACTGGAGCAGTCTTGTGAGCGCTGGAGCATTCTAGCGAGGGCTGGAGCAGTCTTGTGAGTGCTGGAGCAGTCTAGCGAGGGCTGGAGCAGTCTTGTGAGGGCTGGGGCAGTCTTGTGAGGGCTAGAGCAGTCTTGTGAGGGCTGGGGCAGTCTTGTGTGGGCTGGAGCAGTCTTGTGAGTGCTGGAGCAGTCTAGCGAGGGCTGGAGCAGTCTTGTGTGTGTCTGGAGCAGTCTTGTGAGTGCTGGAGAAGTCTTGGGAGTGCTGGAGCAGTCTTGGGAGTGCTGGAGCAGTCTTGGGAGTGCTTGAGCAGTCTAGTGAGGACTTGAGCAGTCATGTGAGGGCTGGAACAGTGTTGTGAGGGGCTGGAGGAGTCTTTTGAGGGGCTGGAGCAGTCTTGTGAGAGGCTGGAGCAGTTTTGTGAGGACTGGAGCAGTCTTGTGAGGGCTGGAACAGTTTTGTGAGGGCTGGAGCAGTCTTGTGAGGGCTAGAGCAGTCTTGTGAGGGGCTGGAGCAGTCTTGTGATGGGCTGGAGCAGTCTTGTGAGGGCTGGGCAAGTCTTGTGAGGGCTGGAGCAGTCTTATGAGGCCTGGAGCAGTCTTGTGAGGGCTGGAGCAGTCTTGTGAGTGCTGGAGCAGTCTAGCGAGGGCTGGAGCAGTCTTGTGATGGCTGGGGCAGTCTAGGGAGGGCTGGAGTAGTCTTGTGAGTGCTGGAGAAGTCTAGTGAGGGCTAGAGCAGTCTTGTGAGGGCTGGAGCAGTTTTGTGAGTGCTGGATCAGTCTAGCGAGGGCTGGAGCAGTCTTGTGAGTGTCTGGAGCAGTCTTGTGAGTGCTGGAGCAGTCTAGTGAGGACTGGAGCAGTCGTGTGAGGGCTGGAGCAGTTTTGTGAGGGCTGGAGCAGTCTTGTGAGTGTCTGGAGCAGTCTTGTGAGTGCTGGAGCAGTCTAGTCAGGACTGGAGCAGTCGTGTGAGGGCTGGAGCAGTTTTGTGAGTGTCTGGAGCAGTCTTTTGAGTGCTGGAGCAGTCTAATGAGGACTGGAGCAGTCGTTTGAGGGCTGGAGCAGTCTTGTGAGGGCTGGAACAGTGTTGTGAGGGGCTGGAGCAGTCTTGTGAGGGGCTGGAGCAGTCTTGTGAGAGCTGGGCAAGTCTTGTGAGGGCTGGAGCAGTCTTATGAGGCCTGGAGCAGTCTTGTGAGGTCTAGAGCAGTCTGGGGAGGACAGATGCAGTCTTGTGAGGGCTGCAGCACTTTTGTGAGGACTGGAGCAGTTTTGTGAGGACTGGTACAGTCTTGTGAGGGCTGGAGCAGTCTTGTGAGTGTTGGAGCATTCTAACGAGTGCTGGAGCAGTTTAGAGAGGGCTGGAGCAGTCTTGTGAGGGCTGGAGCAGTCTTGTGAGGGCTGGAGCAGTCTAGTGTGGACTGGAGCAGTCGTGTGAGGGATGGAGCAGTCTTGTGAGTGCTGGAGCAGTCTAGCAAGTGCTGGAGCAGTTTAGAGAGGGCTGGAGCAGTCTTGTGAGGCTGGAGCAGTCTTGCGAATGGCTGGAGCAGTCTTGTGAGTGCTGGAGCAGTCTTGGAAGTGCTGGAGCAGTCTTGGGAGTGCTGGAGCAGTCTAATGAGGACTGGAGCAGTCTTGTGAGGGCTGGAGCTGTCTAGCGAGGGCTGGAGCAGTCTTGTGAGTGCTGGAGCAGTCTTGTGAGGGCTGGAGCAGTCTTGTGAGGGCTGGAGCAGTCTAGTGAGGACTGGAGCAGTCGTGTGAGGGATGGAGCAGTCTTGTGAGTGCTGGAGCAGTCTAGCAAGTGCTGGAGCAGTTTAGAGAGGGCTGGAGCAGTCTTGTGAGGCTGGAGCAGTCTTGCGAATGGCTGGAGCAGTCTTGTGAGTGCTGGAGCAGTCTTGGAAGTGCTGGAGCAGTCTTGGGAGTGCTGGAGCAGTCTAATGAGGACTGGAGCAGTCTTGTGAGGGCTGGAGCTGTCTAGCGAGGGCTGGAGCAGTCTTGTGAGTGCTGGAGCAGTCTTGGGAGTGCTGGAGCTGTCTAGTGAGAACTGGAGCAGTCTTGTGAGTGCTGGAGCAGTCTAGGGAGGGCTGGAGTAGTCTTGTGAGTGCTGGAGCAGTCTAGTGAGTGCTGGAGCAGTCTAGCGAGGGCTGGAGCAGTCGTGTGAGGGCTGGAGCAGTTTTGTGAGGGCTGGAGCAGTCTTGTGAGTGTCTGGAGCAGTCTTGTGAGTGCTGGAGCAGCCTAGTGAGGACTGGAGCAGTCGTGTGAGGGATGGAGCAGTCTTGTGAGGGGCTGGAGCAATCTTGTGAGGGCTGGGCAAGTCTAGTGAGGGCTGGAGCAGTCTTATGAGGCCTGGAGCAGTCTTGTGAGGTCTTGAGAAGTCTTGTGAGGGCTGCAGCACTTTTGTGAGGACTGGATCAGTCTTGTGAGGACTGGTACAGTCTTGTG
This sequence comes from Procambarus clarkii, assembly GCF_040958095.1. NCBI lineage: Eukaryota > Metazoa > Arthropoda > Malacostraca > Decapoda > Cambaridae > Procambarus > Procambarus clarkii. The sequence continues at coordinate 3,112,686 of NC_091183.1, read as the reverse complement.
AGGGTTGGAGCAGTCTTGTCAGCGGTGGAGCAGTCTTGTGAGAGCTTGAGCAATTTTGTGAGGGCTGGGGCAATTTTCTGAGAGCTGGAGCAGTCTTGTGAGGGCTGGAGCACACTGGTGAGTGCTGGAGCAATCTTGTGAGGGCTGGAGCAGTCTTGTGAGGGCTGGAGCAGTCTTGCAAGGGCTGGAGCAGTCTTGTGAGGATTTGAGCAGTTTTGCGAGGGCTGGAGCACTCTTGTGAGTGCTGGAGCAGTCTTGTGAGGGCTGAAGCAGACTTATGAGGGTTGAAGCAGTCTTGTGAGGGCTGAAGCAGACTATTGAGGGCTGGAGCAGTCTTGGGAGGGCTGGGGCAGTCTTGTGAGGGCTGGAGCAGTCTTGTGAGGGCTGAAGCAGACTTATGAGGGCTGGAGCAGTCTTGTGAGGGCTGGAACAGTCTTGTGAGGGCTGGAGCAGTCTTGAGAGTCCTGGAGGAGTTTAGAGAGGGCTGGAGCAGTCTTGTGAGGGCTGGATCAGTCTAGTGAGGGCTGGAGCAGTCTTGTGAGGGCTGGAGCAGTCTTGTTAGTGCTGGAGCAGTCTAGCGAGTGCTGGAGCAGTTTAGAGAGGGCTAGAGCTGTCTTGTGAGGGCTGGAGCAGTCCTGTGAGGGCTGGAACAGTCCTGTGAGTGCTGGAGCAGTCTAGTGAGGGCTGGAGCAGTCGTGTGAAGGCTGGAGCAGTCTTGTGAGGGCTGGAGCAGTCTTGTGAGGGTTGGAGCAGTCATGTGAGAGGCTGGAGCAGTCTAGTGAGGGTTGGAGTAGTCTTGTGAGGACTGGAGCAGTCCTATGAGGACTGGAGCAGTCCTATGACGACTGGAGCAGTCTTGTGAGAACTGGAGCAGTCTTGTGAGGACTGGAGCAGTCCTATGAGGACTGGAGCAGTCTTATGAGTGTTTGAGCAGACTTGTGAGGGCTGGAGCAGTCTTGTGAGGGCCTGAGCAGTCTTGTGAGTGATTGAGAAGTCTTGGGAGTGCTGGAGCAGTCATGGGAGTGCTGGAGCAGTCTAGTGAGGACTTGAGCAGTCTTGTGAGGGCTGGAACAGTGTTGTAAGGGGCTGGACCAGTCTTGTGAGGGGCTGGAGCAGTCTTGTGAGAAGCTGGAGCAGTTTTGTGAGGAATGGGGCAGTATTTTGAGAGCTGGAGCAGTTTTGTGAGGGCTGGAGCAGTCTTGTGAGGGCTGGAGCAGTTTTGTGAGGGCTGGAACAGTCTTGTGAGGGCTTGAGCAGTCTTGTGAGAGGCTGAAGCAGTCTTGTGAGGGCTGGAACAGTGTTGTGAGAGGCTGGAGCAGTCTTGTGAGGGGCTGGAGCAATCTTGTGAGGGCTCGAGCAGTCTTGTGAGGACTGGAGCAGACTTGTGAGGACTGGTACAGTCTTGTGAGGGTTACAGCAGTCTTCTGAGCGGTAGGCCAGTCTTATGAGGGCTGGAGCAATTTTGTGAGGGCTGGAGCAGTCTTGTGAGGGCTGGAGCAGTCTTGTAAGGACTTGAGCAGTGTTGCGAGGGCTGGAGCACTCTTGTGAGTGCTGGAGCAGTCTTGTGAGGGCTGAAGCAGACTTATGAGGGTTGAAGCAGTCATGTGAGGGCTGGGGCAGTCTTGTGAGGGCTGGAGCAGTCTTGCGAGAGCTGAAGGAGACTTAAGAGGGCTGGAGCAGTCTTGTGAGGGCTGGAGCAGTCTTGTGAGGGCTGGAGCAGTCTTGAGAGTGCTGGAGCAGTTTAGTGAGGGCTGAAGCAGTATTCAGAGTGCTGGAGCAGTCTAGTGAGGGCTGGAGCAGTCTCGTGAGGGCTGGAGCAGTCTTGTGAGTGCTGGTGCAGTCTAGCGAGTGCTGGAGCAGTTTAGAGAGGGCTGGAGCAGTCTTGTGATGGGCTGAAACAGTCTTGTGAGGCTGGAGCAGTCTTGTGAGGGCTGGAGCAGACTTGTGAGGGCTGGAGCAGACTTGTGAGTGCTAGAGCAGTTTAGAGAGGGCTGGAGCAGTCTTGTGAGGGCTCGAGCAGTCTTGCGAATGGCTGGAGCAGTCTTGTGTGTGCTTGAGCAGTCTTGGAAGTGCTGGAGCAGTCTTGGGAGTGCTAGAGCAGTCATGTGAGGCTGGAGCAGTCTTGTGAGGGCTGGAGCAGTCTAGCGAGTGCTGGAGCAGTTTAGAGAGGGCTGGAGCAGTCTTGTGAGTGCTGGAGCAGTCTTGGAAATGCTGGAGCAGTCTTGTGAGTGCTGGAGCAGTCTTGGAAATGCTGGAGCAGTCTTGGGAGTGCTGGAGCAGTTTAGTGAGGACTGAAGCAGTCTTGTGAGCGCTGGAGCATTCTAGCGAGGGCTGGAGCAGTCTTGTGAGTGCTGGAGCAGTCTAGCGAGGGCTGGAGCAGTCTTGTGAGGGCTGGGGCAGTCTTGTGAGGGCTAGAGCAGTCTTGTGAGGGCTGGGGCAGTCTTGTGTGGGCTGGAGCAGTCTTGTGAGTGCTGGAGCAGTCTAGCGAGGGCTGGAGCAGTCTTGTGAGTGCTGGAGAAGTCTTGGGAGTGCTGGAGCAGTCTTGGGAGTGCTGGAGCAGTCTTGGGAGTGCTTGAGCAGTCTAGTGAGGACTTGAGCAGTCTTGTGAGGGCTGGAACAGTGTTGTGAGGGGCTGGAGGAGTCTTTTGAGGGGCTGGAGCAGTCTTGTGAGAGGCTGGAGCAGTTTTGTGAGGACTGGAGCAGTCTTGTGAGGGCTGGAACAGTTTTGTGAGGGCTGGAGCAGTCTTGTGAGGGCTAGAGCAGTCTTTTGAGGGGCTGGAGCAGTCTTGTGATGGGCTGGAGCAGTCTTGTGAGGGCTGGGCAAGTCTTGTGAGGGCTGGAGCAGTCTTATGAGGCCTGGAGCAGTCTTGTGAGGGCTGGAGCAGTCTTGTGAGTGCTGGAGCAGTCTAGCGAGGGCTGGAGCAGTCTTGTGATGGCTGGGGCAGTCAAGGGAGGGCTGGAGTAGTCTTGCGAGTGCTGGAGAAGTCTTGTGAGGGCTAGAGCAGTTTTGTGAGGGCTGGAGCAGTCTTGTGAGTGTCTGGAGCAGTCTTTTGAGTGCTGGAGCAGTCTAATGAGGACTTGAGCAGTCGTTTGAGGGCTGGAGCAGTCTTGTGAGGGCTGGAATAGTGTTGTGAGGGGCTGGAGCAGTCTTGTGAGGGGCTGGAGCAGTCTTGTGAGAGCTGGGCAAGTCTTGTGAGGGCTGGAGCAGTCTTATGAGGCCTGGAGCAGTCTTGTGAGGTCTAGAGCAGTCTGGGGAGGACAGATGCAGTCTTGTGAGGGCTGCAGCACTTTTGTGAGGACTGGAGCAGTTTTGTGAGGACTGGTACAGTCTTGTGAGGGCTGGAGCAGTCTTGTGAGTGTTGGAGCATTCTAACGAGTGCTGGAGCAGTTTAGAGAGGGCTGGAGCAGTCTTGTGAGGGCTGGAGCAGTCTTGTGAGGGCTGGAGCAGTCTAGTGAGGACTGGAGCAGTCGTGTGAGGGATGGAGCAGTCTTCTGAGTGCTGGAGCAGTCTAACGAGTGCTGGAGCAGTTTAGAGAGGGCTGTAGCAGTCTTGTGAGGCTGGAGCAGTCTTGCGAATGGCTGGAGCAGTCTTGTGAGTGCTGGAGCAGTCTTGGAAGTGTTGGAGCAGTCTTGGGAGTGCTGGAGCAGTCTAATGAGGACTGGAGCAGTCTTGTGAGGGCTGGAGCTGTCTAGCGAGGGCTGGAGCAGTCTTGTGAGTGCTGGAGCAGTCTTGGGAGTGCTGGAGCTGTCTAGTGAGAACTGGAGCAGTCTTGTGAGGGCTGGAGCAGTCTAGGGAGGGCTGGAGTAGTCTTGTGAGTGCTGGAGCAGTCTAGTGAGTGCTGGAGCAGTCTAGCGAGGGCTGGAGCAGTCGTGTGAGGGCTGGAGCAGTTTTGTGAGGGCTGGAGCAGTCTTGTGAGTGTCTGGAGCAGTCTTGTGAGTGCTGGAGCAGCCTAGTGAGGACTGGAGCAGTCGTGTGAGGGATGGAGCAGTCTTGTGAGGGGCTGGAGCAATCTTGTGAGGGCTGGGCAAGTCTAGTGAGGGCTGGAGCAGTCTTATGAGGCCTGGAGCAGTCTTGTGAGGTCTTGAGCAGTCTTGTGAGGGCTGCAGCACTTTTGTGAGGACTGGATCAGTCTTGTGAGGACTGGTACAGTCTTGTGAGGGTTGGAGCAGTCTTGTCAGCGGTGGAGCAGTCTTGTGAGAGCTTGAGCAATTTTGTGAGGGCTGGGGCAATTTTCTGAGAGCTGGAACAGTCTTGTGAGGGCTGGAGCACACTTGTGAGTGCTGGAGCAATCTTGTGAGGGCTGGAGCAGTCTTGTGAGGGCTGGAGCAGTCTTGCAAGGGCTGGAGCAGTCTTGTGAGGATTTGAGCAGTGTTGCGAGGGCTGGAGCACTCTTGTGAGTGCTGGAGCAGTCTTGTGAGGGCTGAGGCAGACTTATGAGGGTTGAAGCAGTCTTGTGAGGGCTGAAGCAGACTATTGAGGGCTGGAGCAGTCTTGGGAGGGCTGGGGCAGTCTTGTGAGGGCTGGAGCAGTCTTGTGAGGGCTGAAGCAGACTTATGAGGGCTGGAGCAGTCTTGTGAGGGCTGGAACAGTCTTGTGAGGGCTGGAGCAGTCTTGAGAGTCCTGGAGGAGTTTAGAGAGGGCTGGAGCAGTCTTGTGAGGGCTGGATCAGTCTAGTGAGGGCTGGAGCAGTCTTGTGAGAGCTGGAGCAGTCTTGTTAGTGCTGGAGCAGTCTAGCGAGTGCTGGAGCAGTTTACAGAGGGCTAGAGCAGTCTTGTGAGGGCTGGAGCAGTCTTGCGAATGCCTGGAGCAGTCTTGGGAGAGCTGTAGCAGTCTTTGGAGTGCTGGAGCATTCTAGTGAGGACTGGAGCAGTCTTGTGAGGGGTTGGAGCAGTCTTGTGAGGGCTGGAACAGTGTTGTGAGGGGCTGGAACAGTCTTTTGAGGGGCTGGAGCAGTCGTGTGAGGCCTGTAGCAGTCTTGTGAGGGCTGGAGTAGTCTTGTGAGTGCTGGAGCAGTCTTGTGAGTGCTGGATCAGTCTAGCGAGGGCTGGAGCAGTCTTGTGAGTGTCTGGAGCAGACTTGTGAGTGCCGGAGCAGTCTAGCGAGGGCTGGAGCAGTCTTGTGAGTGTCTGGAGCAGTCTTGAGAGTGCTTGAGCAGTCCTGGAAGTGCTGGAGCAGTCTTGGGAATGCTAGAGCAGTCTTGTGAGGCTGGAGCAGTCTTGTGAGTGCTGGAGCAGGTTAGAGAGGGCTGGAGCAGTCTTGTGAGGGCTGGAACAGTCTTGGAAGTGCTGGAGCAGTCTTGGGAGTGCTGGAGCAGTCTAGTGAGGACTGGAGCAGTCTTGTGAGGGCTGGGCAAGTCTTGTGAGGGCTGGAGGAGTCTTATGAGGCCTGGGGCAGTCTTGTGAGGGCTGGAACAGTCATGGAAGTGCTGGAGCAGTCTTGTGAGGTCTAGAGCAGTCTTGGGAGGACAGATGCAGTCTTGTGAGGGCTGCAGCACCTTTGTGAGGACTGGAGCAGTTTTGTGAGGACTGGTACAGTCTTGTGAGGGTTGGAGCAGTCTTGTGAGCGGTGGAGCAGTCTTGTGAGAGCTTGAGCAATTTTGTGAGACCTGGAGCAGTCTTGTGAGGACTGATGCAGTCTTGTGAGGGGCTGGAGAAGTCTTGTGAGGGCTGGAGCAGTTTTGTAGGGGCTGGAGCAGTCCTGTGAGGGCTTGAGCACACTTGTGAGTGCTGGAGCAGTCTTGTGAGGGCTGGGGCAGTCTTGTGAGGGCTGGAGCAGTTTTGTGAGGGCTGGAGCAGTCTTGTGAGGACTTGAGCAGTGTTGCGAGGGCTGGAGCACTCTTGTGAGTGCTGGAGCAATCTTGTGAGGGCTGAAGCAGACTTATGAGGGTTGAAGCAGTCTTGTGAGGGCTGAAGCAGACTAATGAGGGCTGGAGTAGTCTTGGGAGGGCTGAGGCAGTCTTGTGAGGGCTGGAGCAGTCTTGTAAGGGCTGAAGCAGACTTATGAGGGCTGGAGCAGTCTTGTGAGGGCTGGAGCAGTCGTGTGTGGGCTGGAGCAGTCTTGAGAGTGCTGGAGCAGTTTAGTGAGGGCTGAAGCAGTCTTCAGAGTGCTGGAGCAGTTTAGAGAGGGCTGGAGCAGTCTTGTGAGGGCTGGATCAGTCTAGTGAGGGCTGGAGCAGTCTTGTGAGGACTGGAGCAGTCTTGTGAGTGCTGGAGCAGTCTAGCGAGTGCTGGAGCAGTTTAGAGAGGGCTGGAGCAGTCTTGTGAGGCTGGAGCAGTCTTGTGAGGGCTGGAGCAGTCTTGTGAGGGCTGGAGCAGTCTTGTGAGGGCTGGAGCAGTCTTGTGAGGCTGGAGCAGTCTTGCGAATGGCTGGAGCAGTCTTGTGAGTGCTGGAGCAGTCTTGGTAGTGCTTGAGCAGTCTTGGGAGTGCTGGAGCAGTCTAATGAGGACTGGAGCAGTCTTGTGAGGGCTGGAGCTGTCTAGCGAGGGCTGGAGCAGTCTTGTGAGTGCTGGAGCAGTCTAGGGAGCGCTGGAGTAGTCTTGTGAGTGCTGGAGCAGTCTAGTGAGTGCTGGATCAGTCGTGTGAGGGCTGGAGCAGTTTTGTGAGGGCTGGAGCAGTCTTGTGAGTGTCTGGAGCAGTCTTGTGAGTGCTGGAGCAGTCTAGTGAGGACTGGAGCAGTCGTGTGAGGGCTGGAGCAGTTTTGTGAGGGCTGGAGCAGTCTTGTGAGTGTCTGGAGCAGTCTTGTGAGTGCTGGAGCAGTCTAGTGAGGACTGGTTCAGTCTTGTGAGAGCTTGAGCAATTTTGTGAGGGCTGGGGCAATTATCTGAGAGCTGGAGCAGTCTTGAGGGCTGGAGCACACTTGTGAGTGCTGGAGCAATCTTGTGAGGGCTGGAGCAGTCTTGTGAGGGGTTGGAGCAGTCTTGTGAGGGCTGGAACAGTGTTGTGAGGGGCTGGAGCAGTCTTTTGAGGGGCTGGAGCAGTCGTGTGAGGCCTGTAGCAGTCTTGTGAGGGCTGGAGTAGTCTTGTAGGGGCTGGAGCAGTCCTGTGAGGGCTTGAGCACACTTGTGAGTGCTGGAGCAGTCTTGTGAGGGCTGGAGCAGTCTTGTGAGGGCTGGAGGAGTTTTGTGAGGGCTGGAGCAGTCTTGTGAGGACTTGAGCAGTGTTGCGAGGGCTGGAGCACTCTTGTGAGTGCTGCAGCAATCTTGTGAGGGCTGAAGCAGACTTATGAGGGTTGAAGCAGTCTTGTGAGGGCTGAAGCATACTAATGAGGGCTGGAGTAGTCTTGGGAGGGCAGAGGCAGTCTTGTGAGGGCTGGAGCAGTCTTGTAAGGGCTGAAGCAGACTTGTGAGGGCTGGAGCAGTCTTGTGAGGGCTGGAGCAGTCTTGTGTGGGCTGGAGCAGTCTTGAGAGTGCTGGAGCAGTTTAGTGAGGGCTGAAGCAGTCTTCAGAGTGCTGGAGCAGTTTAGAGAGGGCTGGAGCAGTCTTGTGAGGGCTGGATCAGTCTAGTGAGGGCTGGAGCAGTCTTGTGAGGGCTGGAGCAGTCTTGTGAGTGTTGGAGCAGTCTAACGAGTGCTGGAGCAGTTTAGAGAGGGCTGGAGCAGTCTTGTGAGGCTGGAGCAGTCTTGTGAGGGCTGGAGCAGTCTTGTGAGGGCTGGATCAGTCTAGTGAGGGCTGGAGCAGTCTTGTGAGGGCTGGAGCAGTCTTGTGAGTGCTGGAGCAGTCTAGCGAGTGCTGGAGCAGTTTAGAGAGGGCTGGAGCAGTCTTGTGAGGCTGGAGCAGTCTTGCGAATGGCTGGAGCAGTCGTGTGAGTGCTGGAGCAGTCTTGGAAGTGCTGGAGCAGTCTTGGGAGTGCTAGAGCAGTCTAATGAGGACTGGAGCAGTCTTGTGAGGGCTGGAGCTGTCTAGCGAGGGCTGGAGCAGTCTTGTGAGTGCTGGAGCAGTCTTGGGAGTGCTGGAGCTGTCTAGTGAGAACTGGAGCAGTCTTGTGAGTGCTGGAGCAGTCTAGTGAGTGCTGGATCAGTCTAGTGAGGGCTGAGCAGTCTTGTGAGTGTCTGGAGCAGTCTTGTGAGTGCTGGAGCAGTCTAGTGAGGACTGAAGCAGTCGTGTGAGGGCTGGAACAGTTTTGTGAGGGCTGGAGCAGTCTTGTGAGTGTCTGGAGCAGTCTTGTGAATGCTGGAGCAGTCTAGTGAGGACTGGAGCAGTCGTGTGAGGGATGGAGCAGTCTTGTGAGGGGCTGGAGCAATCTTGTGAGGGCTGGGCAAGTCTTGTGAGGGCTGGAGCAGTCTTATGAGGCCTGGAGCAGTCTTGTGAGGTCTAGAGCAGTCTTGGGAGGACAGATGCAGTCTTGTGAGGGCTGCAGCACTTTTGTGAGGACTGGAGCAGTCTTGTGAGGACTGGTACAGTCTTGTGAGGGTTGGAGCAGTCTTGTGAGCGGTGGAGCAGTCTTGTGAGAGCTTGAGTAATTTTGTGAGGGCTGGGGCAATTTTCTGAGAGCTGGAGCAGTCTTGTGAGGGCTGGAGCACACTTGTGAGTGCTGGAGCAATCTTGTGAGGGCTGGAGCAGTCTTGTGAGGGCTGGAGCTGTCTTGCGAGGGCTGGAGCAGTCTTGTGAGGACTTGAGCAGTGTTGCGAGGGCTGGAGCACTCTTGTGAGTGCTGGAGCAGTCTTGTGAGGGCTGAAGCAGACTTATGAGGGTTGAAGCAGTCTTGTGAGGGCTGAAGCAGACTATTGAGGGCTGGAGCAGTCTTGGGAGGGCTGGGGCAGTCTTGTGAGGGCTGGAGCAGTCTTGTGAGGGCTGAAGCAGACTATTGAGGGCTCGAGCAGTCTTGTGAGGGCTGGAACAGTCTTGTGAGGGCTGGAGCAGTCTTGAGAGTCCTGGAGGAGTTTAGAGAGGGCTGGAGCAGTCTTGTGAGGGCTGGATCAGTCTAGTGAGGGCTGGAGCAGTCTTGTGAGGGCTGGAGCAGTCTTGTTAGTGCTGGAGCAGTCTAGCGAGTGCTGGAGCAGTTTAGAGAGGGCTGGAGCAGTCTTGTGAGGTCTGGAGCAGTCTTGCGAATGCCTGGAGCAGTCTAGTGAGGACTGGAGCAGTCTTGGGAGTGCTGGAGCATTCTAGTGAGGGCTGGAACAGTGTAGTTGAGGGGGCTGGAGCAGTCTTTTGAGGGGCTGGAGCAGTCGTGTGAGGCCTGTAGCAGTCTTGTGAGGGCTGGATTAGTCTTGTGAGTGCTGGAGCAGTCTTGTGAGTGCTGGGTCAGTCTAGCGAGGGCTGGAGCAGTCTTGTGAGTGTCTGGAGCAGTCTTGTGAGTGCCGGAGCAGTCTAGCGAGGGCTGGAGCAGTCTTGTGAGTGTCTGGAGCAGTCTTGAGAGTGCCTGAGCAGTCCTGGAAGTGCTGGAGCAGTCTTGGGAATGCTAGACCAGTCTTGTGAGGCTGGATCAATCTTGTGAGTGCTGGAGCAGGTTAGAGAGGGCTGCCTACCTTGAGGCTACCTTGAGGTGCTTCCGGGGCTTAGTGTCCCCGCGGCCCGGTCGTCGACCAGGCCTCCTGGTTGCTGGACTGATCAACCAGGCTGTTAGACGCGGCTGCTCGCAGCCTGACGTATGAGTCACAGCCTGGTTGATCAGGTATCCTTTGGAGGTGCTTATCCAGTTCTCTCTTGAACACTGTGAGGGGTTTGCCAGTTATGCCCCTTATGTGTAGTGGAAGCGTGTTGAACAGTCTCGGGCCTCTGATGTTGATAGCGTTCTCTCTCAGAGTACCTGTTGCACCTCTGCTTTTCAACGGGGGTATTCTGCACATCCTGCCATGTCTTCTGGTCTCATGTGGTGTTATTTCTGTGTGCAGGTTTGGGACCAGCCCCTCAATTATTTTCCACGTGTAAATTATTATGTATCTCTCCCGCCTGCGCTCAAGGGAGTACAGATTTAGGCTCTTTAGTCGGTCCCAGTAATTTAGATGTTTTACTGAGTGGATTCTAGCAGTAAAGGATCTCTGCACGCTCTCTAGGTCAGCAATTTCTCCAGCTTTGAAAGGGGCTGTCATTGTGCAGCAGTACTCCACTCTAGATAGCACAAGCGTTTTGAAAAGTATCATCATCGGTATAGCATCTCTAGTGTGAAAAGTTCTTGTTATCCAACCTGTCATTTTTCTTGCAGTTGTGACGGCTACTTTATTGTGTTCTTTAAAGGTAAGATCTTCCGACATGAGTACACCCAGGTCCTTTACATTGCCTTTTCGTTCTATGTTATGATTTGCCTGCGTTTTGTACGTGGTTCCTGTTTTTATGTTTTCAATTTTTCCGTAGCGCATGAGCTGGAACTTATCCTCGTTGAATACCATATTATTTTCTGTAGCCCATAGAAAGACCTGATCAACATCTGATTGGAGGTTTGCCGTGTCCTCTATGTTGCCAACTCTCATGAAAATCCTAGTGTCATCTGCAAAGGATGATACAGTGCTATAGGTTGTGTTCTGGTCTATGTCCGATATGAGGATGAGAAAAAGTACTGGAGCAAGCACAGTACCCTGGGGGACTGAGCTCTTCACGGTTGATGGGCTGGATTTTATTTTGTTGACTATTACACATTGGGTTCTGTCAGTCAGGAAATTGTAGATCCATCTGCCTATTTTCCCGGTAATTCCTTTTGAACGCATTTTATGTGCAATAACACCATGGTCACATTTATCAAAAGCTTTTGCGAAATCTGTGTAAATTACATCAGCGTTTTGTTTGTCTTCCATAGCATCTAATGCCATATCATAGTGGTCCAGCAACTGCGACAGGCAAGAGCGCCCTGTTCTGAAACCATGTTGTCCGGGGTTATGGAGATGCTGTGATTCCATGTATTTTGTGATCTTACTTCTTAGCACTCTCTCAAAAAATTTTATGATGTGCGATGTTAGTGCTATCGGTCTGTAATTTTTTGCCTCTGCCTTATTTCCTCCTTTATGGAGTGGTGCTATCTCTGCTGTTTTTAGTATGTCAGGGATAACGCCAGTATCTAGGCTTTGTCTCCACAGAATGTGAAGGGCCTGCGATAGTGGTTTTTTACAGTTCTTGATGAATATGGAGTTCCAAGAATCCGGGCCTGGTGCAGAGTGCATAGGCATACTGTTTATGGCTTCTTCAAAATCTAGTGGGGATAGGGCGACGTCTGATATGTGATTTGATGTTGGTATAATATCCATGAAAAATTCATTTGGGTTATCAATCTTTAGTGCATTTAATGGCTCACTGAAAACAGAGTCGTACTGCTTCCTTAGTAACTCGCTCATTTCTTTGTTGTCATCTGTGAAAGTTCCATCTCCCTTTCGCAGGGGCCCGATACTAGATGTGGTTTTTGATCTTGATTTTGCATAGGAGAAAAAATATTTCGGATTTCTCTCTATTTCACTGATGGCCTTTGGCTCTCGTTGCCTCTCCTGGGTTTTGTATGATTCTTGTAGCTTGAGTTCAATTGTTTCTATTTCTCTACCTAACCTTCTTCGCCGTTCTTGAGATAGGGTGCGACTCTCAAGTTGTTCCGCGATTCGTTTTCTTCGCCTATATAAGGAACGACGTTCCCGTTCCAATCTGCATCTCTTTCTCTTTTTTCTTAGAGGTATGCGGTTTGAACATATTTCTAGTGCAACTGAGCTTATTTTTTCCAGGCACTGGTTCAGGTTTGCATTTCCTAGCTGTTCTTCCCAGTTTATTTCTGTGAAGTCCTGGTTTATTTGCTCCCAGTTTATCCGTTTATTATTGAAGTTGAATTTGCTGAAATCTCCTCCACCGGGAATCTGGACTGGTTTTGGAGGTCCATTCCCCATGGTTGTCAGTACCTCAATTAAGTTGAGGGCTGGAGCAGTCTTGTGAGGGCTGGAACAGTCTTGGAAGTGCTAGAGCAGTCTTGGGAGTGCTGGAGCAGTCTAGTGAGGACTGGAGCAGTCTTGTGAGGACTGGAGCATTCTAGCGAGGGCTGGAGCAGTCTTGTGAGGGCTGGGGCAGTCTAGTGAGGGCTAGAGCAGTCTAGTGAGGACTGGAGCAGTCTTGTGAGGGCTGGAGCATTCTAGCGAGGGCTGGAGCAGTCTTGTGAGTGCTGGATCAGTCTCGCGAGGGCTGGAGCAGTCTTGTGAGTGTCTGGAGCAGTCTTGTGAGTGCTGGAGAAGTCTTGGGAGTGCTGGAGAAGTCTTGGGAGTGCTGGAGCAGTCTTGGGAGTGCTGGAGCAGTCTAGTGAGGACTTGAGCAGTCTTGTGAGGGCTGGAACAGTGTTGTGAGGGGCTGGAGGAGTCTTTTGAGAGCTGGAGCCGTTTTGTGAGGGCTGGAGCAGTCTTGTGAGGGCTGGAGCAGTCTTGTGAGGGCTGGAGCAGTCTTGTGAGTGCTGGAGAAGTCTTGGGAGTGCTGGAGAAGTCTTGGGAGTGCTGGAGCAGTCTTGGGAGTGCTGGAGCAGTCTAGTGAGGGCTGGAGCAGTCTTGTGAGGGCTGGAACAGTGTTGTGAGGGGCTGGAGCAGTATTTTGAGAGCTTGAGCCGTTTTGTGAGGGCTGGAGCAGTCTTGTGAGGGCTGGAGCAGTCTTGCGAATGGCTGGAGCAGTCTTGTGAGTGCTTGAGCAGTCTTGGAAGTGCTGAAGCAGTCCTGGGAGTGCTGTAGCAGTATTGTGAGGGCTGGAGCAGTCTTATGAGGACTGGAGCAATCTTATGAGGACTGGAGCAGTCTTATGAGGACTGGAGCAGTCTTGTGAGGGCTGGAACTTGTAGGCCCCTCTTAATCACTCCGTATACTCCGCCTCCACGCAGGCCGCACACCAAACCTGTGTCAGGTTAGGTTAGGGTCTGTAAGTTTCATTTCTTTGAACTGTAACCTGGGGCTGGTCCTCTCCCCCAGTTCGGTTGAGATGATCTTCCCGCACAGCTGCTCTAACAAGGTGGTCCTTTAGAGACTTACCTCGCCTCCAGCCGACCATGGGAGGGTTTTGTGGGAATTTTACCCAGGATGGATGTTCACTCTCGTTTCCCTCATCCATGTCCATACTTCCTGGAGTTTTATCTTAAGCTGTGCTGCAAGGCCGGGGAAGAAAAGGATTGGAAGAATCCATCTCTTGTCTTCCACTTCTTGTGTTCTAGGTCTGAGTAGCTCTGCCCTGGTTTTTTCTCTGAGTTTCTCCTGGGCCGCATGTATTATTGTCTCTGGGTAGTCTCTGTTCCTGAACATATCCCATAGGTCATCAAGCTGGGGATATAGCGTCTCTTCTTTGCTGTTAATCCTCTTGAGTCTGAGTCCAAGTGAGTAAGGTAGCGATTTCTTCAAGGCCAGTGGGTGGCTCGAGTCAAATTTCAGATACGTGTGAAGGTTAGTCAGTTTATAGTATGCCTTCGTATGCTGATCCCTGGTTAGCGGGTCTTTATACACTGTTGTATCTAGGAAATTTATTGTGGAGACACTGTGTTCGAGGGTAAACTTAAGGTTTTCATCAACTGTGTTTGACCATGAAAGGAAACCTTCTAGGCGCGGGAAACCGTCCTCCATTATTCCGAAGATGTCGTCTATGTCACGGTAATATACCGCCGGTCCCTCCTTCCTGTGGGATCGTTTCCTCTCGAACTCTACATGCACAAATATTTTACCACTACTGGATGCTCCTATCGCTGCACCACTGTGTAAACTGTGGGTGATGGGGTGTTGTGAGGTCTCTGGTGTTAACTGTGAGTGATGGGGTGTTGTGTGGTCTCTGGTGTTAACTGTGAGTGATGGGGTGTTGTGTGGTCTCTGGTGTAAACTGTGGGTGATGGGGTGTTGTGTGGTCTCTGGTGTTAACTGTGAGTGATGGGGTGTTGTGTGGTCTCTGGTGTAAACTGTGGGTGATGGGGTGTTGTGTGGTCTCTGGTGTTAACTGTGAGTGATGGGGTGTTGTGTGGTCTCTGGTGTAAACTGTGAGAGATGGGGTGTTGTGTGGTCTCTGGTGTAAACTGTGAGTGATGGGGTGTTGTGTGGTCTCTGGTGTAAACTGTGAGAGATGGGGTGTTGTGTGGTCTCTGGTGTAAACTGTGGGTGATGGGGTGTTGTGTGGTCTCTGGTGTTAACTGTGGGTGATGGGGTGTTGTGTGGTCTCTGGTGTAAACTGTGAGTGATGGGGTGTTGTGTGGTCTCTGGTGTAAACTGTGGGTGATGGGGTGTTGTGTGGTCTCTGGTGTAAACTGTGGGTGATGGGGTGTTGTGAGGTCTCTGGTGTTAACTGTGGGTGATGGGGTGTTGTGTGGTCTCTGGTGTAAACTGTGAGAGATGGGGTGTTGTGTGGTCTCTGGTGTAAACTGTGAGTGATGGGGTGTTGTGTGGTCTCTGGTGTAAACTGTGAGAGATGGGGTGTTGTGTGGTCTCTGGTGTAAACTGTGGGTGATGGGGTGTTGTGTGGTCTCTGGTGTTAACTGTGGGTGATGGGGTGTTGTGTGGTCTCTGGTGTAAACTGTGAGTGATGGGGTGTTGTGTGGTCTCTGGTGTAAACTGTGAGAGATGGGGTGTTGTGTGGTCTCTGGTGTAAACTGTGAGTGATGGGGTGTTGTGTGGTCTCTGGTGTTAACTGTGAGAGATGGGGTGTTGTGTGGTCTCTGGTGTAAACTGTGAGAGATGGGGTGTTGTGTGGTCTCTGGTGTAAACTGTGAGTGATGGGGTGTTGTGTGGTCTCTGGTGTTAACTGTGAGTGATGGGGTGTTGTGTGGTCTCTGGTGTAAACTGTGGGTGATGGGGTGTTGTGTGGTCTCTGGTGTAAACTGTGAGAGATGGGGTGTTGTGTGGTCTCTGGTGTAAACTGTGAGTGATGGGGTGTTGTGTGGTCTCTGGTGTAAACTGTGAGAGATGGGGTGTTGTGTGGTCTCTGGTGTAAACTGTGGGTGATGGGGTGTTGTGTGGTCTCTGGTGTTAACTGTGGGTGATGGGGTGTTGTGTGGTCTCTGGTGTAAACTGTGAGTGATGGGGTGTTGTGTGGTCTCTGGTGTAAACTGTGGGTGATGGGGTGTTGTGTGGTCTCTGGTGTAAACTGTGAGTGATGGGGTGTTGTGTGGTCTCTGGTGTTAACTGTGAGTGATGGGGTGTTGTGTGGTCTCTGGTGTAAACTGTGAGAGATGGGGTGTTGTGTGGTCTCTGGTGTAAACTGTGGGTGATGGGGTGTTGTGTGGTCTCTGGTGTAAACTGTGAGAGATGGGGTGTTGTGTGGTCTCTGGTGTAAACTGTGGGTGATGGGGTGTTGTGTGGTCTCTGGTGTAAACTGTGAGTGATGGGGTGTTGTGTGGTCTCTGGTGTAAACTGTGGGTGATGGGGTGTTGTGTGGTCTCTGGTGTAAACTGTGAGTGATGGGGTGTTGTGTGGTCTCTGGTGTAAACTGTGAGAGATGGGGTGTTGTGTGGTCTCTGGTGTAAACTGTGAGTGATGGGGTGTTGTGTGGTCTCTGGTGTAAACTGTGAGTGATGGGGTGTTGTGTGGTCTCTGGTGTAAA
The DNA here is from genome assembly GCF_040958095.1 of Procambarus clarkii. Classification (NCBI taxonomy): domain Eukaryota; kingdom Metazoa; phylum Arthropoda; class Malacostraca; order Decapoda; family Cambaridae; genus Procambarus; species Procambarus clarkii. The sequence goes on along the minus strand of NC_091183.1, from coordinate 3,097,236 downwards.
CTGTGGGTGATGGGGTGTTGTGTGGTCTCTGGTGTTAATTGTGGATGATGGGGTGTTGTGTGGTCTCTGGAGTGATGGGGTGTTGTGTGGTCTCTGGTGTTAACTGTGAGTGATGGGGTGTTGTGTGGTCTCTGGTGTAAACTGTGGGTGATGGGGTGTTGTGTGGTCTCTGGTGTAAACTGAGAGTGATGGTGTTACGAACCCGGATCCAGCGTCCGAGCCTGGAGCAGTGACAACCACGCCATCTGTGGGTCAGCTCCCGAAACCCCCGCCAAACGGACGACGACACCTGGTGAGGACAGCGTGTACTGGCCTCGAGGACCAGTTTCCAGTCTGGTTCAGCGCTCAACACCGCCGCTCCTGACCTCTGGTGAGGTGGTGCTCCGACGACAGCGCCATCTATGGAGTGGATATGTCGGGCGTTTGTATCTGAGCCTGTGAGTGTGGTGTATTAGTGTCCCGGTTATTAATGACGTGTCTGCTTACAGAGCCGACCTGGGACCACTGTGTTGAAGGTGGAGTCAGTCTACCCGAGGCAGCCAGTCTCCATACGGTGAAGTTTGCTGCAGCTGTTGTGACGTCGTCCCCCCCGGAAGAACACTGTGGTGTGTTAGCCTGCCAGTGGAGTGGCAGTGATAGGATTTACCCGGGACCGACTGTTGGAGACGATAATCCACTGGGGTATTGAGGACAGGAGGGTGATTGGTGATATCACACGAGACTCCTGTCTAGGGCGTACCCCTTTTATCGTTCGTGGAGTGGCCGTACCAGCCTTGGTGGCTCAGTACCTGCCAGCAGACCTGCTGGACGTGTGGTTGACGGCCTCCACGACGGTGCCCCCAGTGGACCTGTGTTGTGGCTGACCTGTGGCCAGGGTAGACTCGGCGTTCTCAGAGGACACGTCTTGAGGCCACGAAGAAAGCACCGCGGACTCAGCACCTAGCTTCGTGATCAAGAGTCTTCAGCAGAAGACTAGATCGTGCGTGATCCCCTTTGTAAAGTGTTAATACCCCTCCCCCTTGTGTACGTTTTACTTTTATATATATTTATGGTGATGGTGTTAATTATAATATTAAGTTCTTAACTTTCTTTCCATACTCCCTTTAAGTTACTTGCGTCACGGATCGCATCCCTTGAAAGCCTCTACTGGCTTGGGGTCGGATATATATATATCTTCCTCTAACGACATCAGAGTAAGAACCCCGTTGCGTCCCGAGAGGGCCGTAACAGATGGGGTGTTGTGTGGTCTCTGGTGTAAACTGTGAGAGATGGGGTGTTGTGTGGTCTCTGGTGTAAACTGTGAGTGATGGGGTGTTGTGTGGTCTCTGGTGTAAACTGTGGGTGATGGGGTGTTGTGTGGTCTCTGGTGTTAATTGTGGATGATGGGGTGTTGTGTGGTCTCTGGAGTGATGGGGTGTTGTGTGGTCTCTGGTGTTAACTGTGAGTGATGGGGTGTTGTGTGGTCTCTGGTGTAAACTGTGAGTGATGGGGTGTTGTGTGGTCTCTGGTGTTAACTGTGGGTGATGGGGTGTTGTCTGGTCTCTGGTGTAAACTGTGAGTGATGGGGTGTTGTGTGGTCTCTAGTGTTAACTGTGAGTGATGGGGTGTTGTGTGGTCTCTGGTGTAAACTGTGAGTGATGGGGTGTTGTGTGGTCTCTGGTAGTAACACTAATGTTAACTGTGAGTGATGGGGTGTTGTGTGGTCTCTGGTGTAAACTGTGAGTGATGGGGTGTTGTGTGGTCTCTGGTGTAAACTGTGGGTGATGGGGTGTTGTGTGGTCTCTGGTGTTAACTGTGAGTGATGGGGTGTTGTGTGGTCTCTGGTGTAAACTGTGAGTGATGGGGTGTTGTGTGGTCTCTAGTGTAAACTGTGAGGGATGGGGTGTTGTGTGGTCTCTGGTGTAAACTGTGGGTGATGGGGTGTTGTGTGGTCTCTGGTGTTAACTGTGAGTGATGGGGTGTTGTGTGGTCTCTGGTGTAAACTGTGAGTGATGGGGTGTTGTGTGGTCTCTGGTGTAAACTGTGGGTGATGGGGTGTTGTGTGGTCTCTGGTGTTAACTGTGAGTGATGGGGTGTTGTGTGGTCTCTGGTGTAAACTGTGAGTGATGGGGTGTTGTGTGGTCTCTGGTGTTAACTGTGGGTGATGGGGTGTTGTGTGGTCTCTGGTGTAAACTGTGAGTGATGGGGTGTTGTCTGGTCTCTCGTGTAAACTGTGGGTGATGGGGTGTTGTGTGGTCTCACGTGTAAACTGTGAGGGATAGGGTGTTGTGTGGTCTCTGGTGTTAACTGTGGGTGATGGGGTGTTGTGTGGTCTCTGGTGTAAACTGTGAGTGATGGGGTGTTGTCTGGTCTCTGGTGTAAACTGTGGGTGATGGGGTGTTGTGTGGTCTCTGGTGTTAACTGTGGGTGATAGGGTGTTGTGTGGTCTCTGGTGTAAACTGTGGGTGATGGGGTGTTGTGTGGTCTCTGGTGTAAACTGTGAGTGATGGGGTGTTGTGTGGTCTCTGGTGTTAACTGTGAGTGATGGGGTGTTGTGTGGTCTCTGGTGTTAACTGTGAGTGATGGGGTGTTGTGTGGTCTCTGGTGTTAACTGTGAGTGATGGGGTGTTGTGTGGTCTCTGGTGTTAACTGTGAGTGATGGGGTGTTGTGTGGTCTCTGGTGTAAACTGTGAGTGATGGGGTGTTGTGTGGTCTCTGGTGTAAACTGTGAGTGATGGGGTGTTGTGTGGTCTCTGGTGTAAACTGTGGGTGATGGGGTGTTGTGTGGTCTCTGGTGTAAACTGTGGGTGATGGGGTGTTGTGTGGTCTCTGGTGTAAACTGTGGGTGATGGGGTGTTGTGTGGTCTCTGGTGTTAACTGTGGGTGATGGGGTGTTGTGTGGTCTCTGGAGTGATGGGGTGTTGTGTGGTCTCTGGAGTGATGGGGTGTTGTGAGGTCTCTGGAGTGATGGGGTGTTGTGTGGTCTCTGGAGTGATGGGGTGTTGTGAGGTCTCTGGAGTGATGGGGTGTTGTGTGGTCTCTGGAGTGATGGGGTGTTGTGTGGTCTCTGGAGTGATGGGGTGTTGTGTGGTCTCTGGTGTTAACACTGGTGTTAACTGTTCACCCAGAGCGTTACTACCCTTGTATAGCGTATAATAACTGAACGGGTCTCATCTTCTAAGATTCCTTCCCAGTCTCTTATGGCTTTAGTTCTTATATAAGGAAGGAACGACTTTGAAGCGTCATGGCTTCAGCAAATTTGTTTCTTGTGGCTGATGAGATTTCCTGAGTGGCTGATGGAATATTCTGAATAACTGATGTGATTTCCTGAGTGGCTGATGTGATTTCCTGAGTGGCTGATGAGATTTCCTGAGTGGCTGATGGAATATTCTGAATGGCTGATGTGATTTCCTGAGTGGCTGATGTGATTTCCTGAGTGGCTGATGTGATTTCCTGAGTGGCTGATGGAATATTCTGAATGGCTGATGTGATTTCCTGAGTGGCTGATGTGATTTCCTGAGTGGCTAATGTGATTTCCTGAATGGCTGATGTGATTTCCTGAGTGGCTGATGTGATTTCCTGAGTGGCTGATGTGATTTCCTGAATGGCTGAAGTGATTTCCTGAGTGGCTGATGTGATTTCCTGAGTGGCTGATGTGATTTCCTGAATGGCTGATGTGATTTCCTGAGTGGCTGATGTGATTTCCTGAGTGGCTGTTGTGATTTCCTGAGTGGCTGATGTGATTTCCTGAGTGGCTGATGTGATTTCCTGAGTGGCTGATGTGATTTCCTGAGTGGCTGTTGTGATTTCCTGAGTGGCTGTTGTGATTTCCTGAGTGGCTGATGTGATTTCCTGAATGGCTGATGTGATTTCCTGAGTGGCTGATGTGATTTCCTGAGTGGCCGTTGTGATTTCCTGAGTGGCTGTTGTGATTTCCTGAGTGGCTGTTGTGATTTCCTGAGTGGCTGATGTGATTTCCTGAGTGACTGATGTGATTTCCTGAGTGACTGATGTGATTTCCTGAGTGGCTGTTGTGATTTCCTGAGTGGCTGATGTGATTTCCTGAGTGGCTGATGTGATTTCCTGAGTGACTGATGTGATTTCCTGAGTGGCTGTTGTGATTTCCTGAGTGGCTGATGTGATTTCCTGAGTGGCTGTTGTGATTTCCTGAGTGGCTGATGAGATTTCCTGAGTGGCTGATGGAATATTCTGAATGGCTGATGTGATTTCCTGAGTGGCTGATGTGATTTCCTGAGTGGCTGATGTGATTTCCTGAGTGGCTGATGGAATATTCTGAATGGCTGATGTGATTTCCTGAGTGGCTGATGTGATTTCCTGAGTGGCTAATGTGATTTCCTGAATGGCTGATGTGATTTCCTGAGTGGCTGATGTGATTTCCTGAGTGGCTGATGTGATTTCCTGAATGGCTGAAGTGATTTCCTGAGTGGCTGATGTGATTTCCTGAGTGGCTGATGTGATTTCCTGAATGGCTGATGTGATTTCCTGAGTGGCTGATGTGATTTCCTGAGTGGCTGTTGTGATTTCCTGAGTGGCTGATGTGATTTCCTGAGTGGCTGATGTGATTTCCTGAGTGGCTGTTGTGATTTCCTGAGTGGCTGTTGTGATTTCCTGAGTGGCTGTTGTGATTTCCTGAGTGGCTGTTGTGATTTCCTGAATGGCTGATGTGATTTCCTGAATGGCTGATGTGATTTCCTGAGTGGCTGATGTGATTTCCTGAGTGGCCGTTGTGATTTCCTGAGTGGCTGTTGTGATTTCCTGAGTGGCTGTTGTGATTTCCTGAGTGGCTGTTGTGATTTCCTGAGTGGCTGTTGTGATTTCCTGAGTGGCTGTTGTGATTTCCTGAGTGGCTGATGTGATTTCCTGAGTGGCTGATGTGATTTCCTGAGTGGCTGATGTGATTTCCTGAGTGGCTGTTGTGATTTCCTTAGTGGCTGATGTGATTTCCTGAGTGGCTGATGTGATTTCCTGAGTGGCTGATGTGATTTCCTGAGTGGCTGTTGTGATTTCCTGAGTGGCTGTTGTGATTTCCTGAGTGGCTGTTGTGATTTCCTGATTGGCTGTTGTGATTTCCTGAGTGGCTGATGTGATTTCCTGAGTGGCTGTTGTGATTTCCTGAGTGGCTGATGTAATTTCCTGAGTGGTTGCATTTGAAGCCCTTCTGTGTATTTCCAAACCAAGCCCATCCTGCTGTTCATATAGTACTTACAGTATAGGACCATATAGTGACTTAAAGGACCATATAGTGACTTAAAGGACCATATAGTGACTTAAAGGACCATATAGTGACTTAAAGGACCATATAGTGACTTAAAGGACCATATAGTGACTTAAAGGACCATATAGTGACTTAAAGGACCATATAGTGACTTAAAGGACCATATAGTGACTTAAAGGACCATATAGTGACTTAAAGGACCATATAGTGACTTAAAGGACATATATAAAGTTGAATTTTGTACTACTGATTTTAGGACAAACCGGAAAAGGTTTAATATTTATGTTAATAAAACCTAACCTGACTTTCCTAGTCCTAATGCACGTTCAGGTCTGATATAGTAATTATATGTGCTATACTAAGCCTAGGAATATTTAATGTTAGTGTTTAGCTTTATTTTTCTTTATAAAGTAAATAGTACCAAATTCTACTATTTAATTGTCTATTGCGTCTATGCACGATGGTCCACAGAGGTACAAAAGTACTATGTAAATGAGGACGAGTTGCATTATCTATATTGTAACATGTGGATGAATAACCTTTTGTCGCTGCATTCATCAAGTTCTGAACACTTGTGAACAAGTTCAGTGATGAAGCTAATGAGTGATTATCAGACCTTAATTCCTTATTGTCAGACCTTATTATTCAGATTATCAGACCTTAATTCCTTATTGTCAGACCTTATTATTCAGATTATCAGACCTTAATATTAATTATTAAATAAATATCTCTTTTATATACCCAGAGTCAAACTTAATCTGTGTAAACACTCTGCAAATAAAGGGACCCAGTCTATGGAACTCGCTCCCTATTGAATTGAAAAGCTGTCCAACTTTTGCGTCATTCTAAAACAATACTAAAAAGTACCTAATTTCATCTTCATAGTTTTTTACCTTTTGCTTTAAAATTGCACTGTATCTATTGCTACCCAATCTCCCAATCTTTATGTACCCAATCTGAACATCTTTATCATTGTGATCATTGCTGTCTTCTTATATGTACTGTCAATCTGCTGTATGGTGTCTATTAATCTTGTTTAAATTACCAATCAAGTTGTCAATGTAATCAATCAGAGCTTTAATATACCAATGTGCTTTAATATACTTACTAATCTCTCTCATCTATTTTTTTTTCTTGCAATGTGTTTGTTATCATTTTATTAATTCTGATAGAATTAATAAATTTACTTAAAATTAATGATTACTTAATTAATTAATTAATTAATTAATAATAATTACTTAAAATTATCTGTTAGATTAAGGACCTGCCCGAAACGCTGCGCGTACTAGTGGCTTTACAAGAGTGCAATTACTGTACTATGCTATGTATTCTCACAAACCCAATGTACCTTCTTGTATATAAATAAATAAATAAATATTAACTTACGATCATCAGATTGCCTTTTTAACATCTCTCTAGCTATAATGAAATCAATGAAATCAAACATAATTAACTTCAAGGTATTTTAAAAGCCAACTGAGGAAGAATTAAAAATAACGAAATGGATCTGAAGAAAAAAATGAATAATTTGCTTTGCAATATATTGGGTTCGACAGGAAATTAATTAACAGGATATAATTACTAACTTAAAAATCTCAACAATATAATTGGTATTTAATGAACAGAGTGAAGCCATGACGTTTGGCAATAGTATTATCAAAACATTATCAAAGGATTATGATCAAACTTTATCAACAAAATGTGTTTTATTTTAATAGAAAGATGACTTTTATTTTTCTTTATCTGTAAAAGAACAAAATATATTTCAAACTAAAATAAGTAACACTTATTTACAGTACTAAAGAACCCACCCTAACTAAAGTAACACTTTAGTAGGGGTGGGTTCCAGACACTCAGATGATATATAACAACAAAAAAGAACACAACATACAACATGAGGAACAATAACATTCAACAAGCAACACAAGGAACACCAACCTGCAACAAGCAACATGAGCAACAAAACATAGAAGCAACATGAGGAAAGCAACGTACAACAAGAAACACGGTACATGGAGAGCCAAACTCTTGGAAGTGGCAACAAGGAACTTTCTGAGCCAACATGTCAAGGGACCGACAAGAATGAGAAGGAATGACGAACCAGCTAGACTCGACCTGATATTCACCTTGAATGAGTCAGAAATAAGGGAAGTCAAATATGAAGCCCCCCATAGGAATGAGTGACCACAGTGTATTGACATTTGAGTATCTGGTGGAGGTAGGGATAACCTATCCAAGGATGGGATCGGAAGAGATAAGACTAAATTACCGAAGAGGAAAATATGAGATGAGGAACTTCCTAAGGGGAATATCATGGGAAACAGAACTCCGAGAGAAGAATGTACAGGATATGATGGACTATGTCACCCAGAAATGCCAGGAAACTGCAGATAGATTTATCCCGGTTCAAAATGAGAAAAACGAAAAGCAACAGAAGAATTCATGGTTCAACCAGAAATGTACGGTAGCGAAGCAAGTGAGTAAAAGAATATGGGGAAACTACAGGAACAACAGAACACCAGAGAGCAGGGAGAGATACAAGAGAGCCAGAAATGAGTACCTCAGAGTGAGGAGGGAAGCAGAGAGACAGTGTGAAAATGACATAGCGAGTAAAGCCAAGACCCAACCAAAGCTGCTCCACAGCCACATCAGGAGGAAAACAGCAGTGAAGGAACAAGTGATGAAACTGAATAAAGGGGAGAATAGATACACAGAGAATGACAAGGAGGTGCGTGAAGAACTCAACAAGAGATTCCAGGAGGTCTTCACAATAGAATAAGGAGAAGCCCCTGCACTAAATGAGGCACACCAAGCAACCTTGGAGGATTTTGACCTCACCAGTGAGGAGGTCAAAAAGACTCTGTTGGAGCTGAATGTGACAAAGGCTGTTGGGCCTGGCAGAATCTCACCGTGAATACTAAAAGAAGGTGCAGAAGCACTAAGTGTGCCACTCTCTATGGTGTATAACAGGTCACTGGAAACAGGAGACTTACCAGAAAGTTGAAAGACAGCTAACGTGGTCCCAATATACAAGAAGGGTGAGAGGCAAGAGGCACTGAACTACAGGCCAGTTTCCCTAACTTGTATATCAATCAAGGTGATGGAAAAGATCGTGAGGAATAGGCTCGTAGAGCATCTGGAGGGAAATAACTTTGTAACGCACCACCAACATGGGTTCAGAGATGGTAAATCGTGCCTCAGGTTTAATAGAATTCTATGACCAAGCAACTAAAATTAGGCAAGAAAGAAAAGAGTGAACAGACTGCATTTTCTTGGACTGTCAAAAAACCCTTGACACAGTACCCGATAAAAGATTGTTCCAAAAGTCGGAGCAACAGACAGAAGTAAAAGGTAAGGTGCTCCAGTGGATAAGGGAGTATCTAAGCAACAGGAAACAGCGAGTAACTGAGGGGGGGGGACATCAAAGTGGCGAGATGTCACCAGCGGAGTCCGACAGGGCTCAGTACTTGGACCCATCCTGTTTCTAATATATGTAAACGATCTTCCGGAGGGTATAGACTCATTCCACTCAATGTTTGCTGATGATGCAAAAATTATGATAAGAATCAAGGCAAATGAAGATAGACAGAGACTACAGGACGACCTGGACAAACTGGAGGAATTGTCTAGAAAATGGCTACTAAAGTTCAATTCAAGAAAGTGTAAAGTAATTAAATTAGGCGAAGGAACAGAAGGCTGAACACAAGGTACCATCTGGGAGGTGAAATCCTGCAAGAGACAAAGAGAGAGAGAGATGATCTGGGGGGTTGATATCACACCAAACCTGTCCCCAGAGGCCCACATCAAAAGAATAACATCAGCGGCCTATGTTAGACTGGCCAACATAAGAGCTGCCTTTAGAACCTTGTATAAGGAATCGTTCAGGACCCTGTATACGGTAGGTATATGTGTAATGACGGTAGGAGGTAGGAGGTCGTGGGAGGGGAAAGACGTACCGTGCGCGCTCCGTTAAAATCGTGACATTACCCGGGATTCTTAGGACTACTGCCGTGGATTACTGATTACAGACATAACAAAGTGCATAGTGACCCGCTGGAAAATTGAAAATAGTCATTAACAATAGAACTTTGTGTTAAATAGAGAATAAACGGGAGACCGCGTGTGAGCCAGTGAACGAGGCTTTGTGTACATGCGTGTATTAGGAAAAAAAAATAGTGAACGGTGATTCGTGGAACAGTGATGTGGAACGGGTATCACAACAACATATAAGTTGGAAGTGAAGGAAAATCGTGCATAGAATATTATAAATATAAAATACTAGAAATATAGAATAGTGGCAAGAGGCGGCATCAGTGGTTATAAATCGGGTAACTGGAAACTGGTGACATCAACCTGGGACAACAAGAGGTCACCTGTACCGACCGGGGACCAGCCTCGCTACCCTACGCTAAGTACCTGCCATAAAGTCTGAACAAAATAACATACATAATATTACAAATATACGGTATACATATAATATTATAAATATTAAACATATAAATATATATACATATAATTTTATAAAGAGTTAAAAGGACTGACATCAACAAGTGATCCATACAGTGACTCTCAAATACAACACAATACACCAGACAGTGGAGAGGTGTGGCGAGTGTTCGGGAGTACTGGGAAGACGTAATGCAGGCGTAACGTGCTGCATCTGTAACATAAGATTTCACCTGGGCTGTACAGAATTAGCTCCAGGATGCATAAAAAGGCAAGGAATTTACTGGGTTTGCAAAGATGACAGATTAATGTTAGAGAACATAACTTAACTGATGAAAAACATTCCCGAGTCAAAGAGATTATCATTCACAGACAGGCTACCAGTGATATATGCGGACTGGGAGAAGACAACATTGGATAACGACCAAAACTCAGGAACAGATAGTTTGGAGAACCGCAGCAGTAGTGTGGAGGAGGAGACTATTGTGGTACAAAATAACAGCAATATTGCAGAGCCAGATAATATAAACGATGAGAGCAACAGTGAGACAGAGTGCATAGATGATGGAATTGGGACGAAAATCGGAGATGGCTCCAATAAAGAGGTAGACAAGACAGTCACAGATATAAATACCTTAAAAAACGCAAAACCGGAACACATTTGCAAATTCTACGCTAAAGGAATATGCAAATATGGAAAATTAGGAGCAAAATGCCATTTTCTGCATCCTCGAAAATGCAGGAACATGATGGAGAGGGGTACATGCCGTTTTGGAACAGGGTGTAGATACTTCCACCCTAAATTATGTCAATTTTCAATTAGGGACAAAAATGCTACAATCTTCAGTGTCCGGAATTCCACGTGAGAGGTACAGAGCGTTATAGACGAGAAGATCAATATGACCACTACTGGAAATTTTTTAGAGGAAGGCAGAAACAGAGTAGTAAATATAAGAGAGAGGAACAGTCAGATGGAACCACTACAGGATTACAGAGGGGAACGGAGATACCCACAAGACTGGAATTCAAATTGTCAACAAGCACACAGGTGCTACACCACACAACACCCGTCCTACTACCAAAACTGGACGAATCACTTCCAAAACGACACACCCTGGACGCAAACACAGTGGCCTCCTTATCAGAGCCTCAGATATTAACACCAAGTAAGGCTTCCAGCACTTCCACTAACACGATAACATCATTTATATTTGCCAACATCCAGGGTATAAAAACACGCAAATCCAACAAAGTTCACTTTATAGATGGTCTTCTTCATGAGACAAATGCAGTGTTTGCAGCCCTAACAGAAACCCACACAAAGGACTATCATGATGGTGAAATATGGATCTCAGAGTACAATCTTTTCAGATATGATAGGAAACACCGGCTTCAGGGTGGGGTCAGCCTCTACATCAAAGACACACTCATCTGTACTGAGCTGCTAAACACCTCAAATGATATGGTGGAAGTGCTGATAATCAAAATAGAGATTTTAAATGTAGTTATTGTCCTTGTATATAAGTCACCGGAGGCAAACCCTCAGCAGTTTAAAGACCAACTAATGAAAATAAAACACTGCTTGGAAAACCTCACAAATCCAGCTCCGAACATCATCCTGCTTGGGGACTTCAACCTACGGCACCTGAAATGGAAGCACCTGGCTAATACAGTAATATCAGAAAGAATACCAGGAAGTAGCCTAAATGAACAGGCACATGCAAATGACCTGCTACGGATGTGCGACAGGTTTGCCTTAAACCAGCAAATAGTAGAACCAACTAGGAAGGAGAACACGCTGGACCTCATTTTCACTAATAACGATGAATTGATCAGGAACATAATGATTACAAATACCTGTTACTCAGATCACAACTTAATTGAAGTTATGACAACCATGGGAAGTAGACCTTCAAAACCAGTCCAGATTCCCGGTGGAGGAGATTTCAGCAAATTCAACTTCAATAATAAACAGATAAACTGGGAGCAAATAAACCAGGACTTCACAGAAATAAACTGGGAAGAACAGCTAGAAAATGCAAACCTGAACCAGTGCCTGGAAAAAATATGCTCCGTAGCACTAGAAATATGTTCAAACCGCATACCTCTAAGAAAAAAGAAGAAGAGATGCAGATTGGAACGGGAACGTCGTTCCTTATATAGGCGAAGAAAACGAATCACGGAACAACTTGAGAGTCGCACCCTATCTCAAGAACGGCGAAGAAGGTTAGGTAGAGAAATAGAAACAATTGAACGGAAGCTATAAGAATCATACAAAACCCAGGAGAGGCAAAGAGAGCCAAAGGCCATCAGTGAAATAGAGAGAAATCCGAAATATTTTTTCTCCTATGCAAAATCAAGATCAAAAAACATCTAGTATCGGGCCCCTGCGAAAGGGAGATGGAACTTTCACCGATGACAACAAAGAAATGAGCGAGCTACTGAGGAAGCAGTACGACTCTGTTTTCAGCGAGCCATTAAACACACTAAAGATTGATAACCCAAATGAATTTTTCATGGATATGATACCAACATCAAATCATATATCAGACGTCACCCTATCCCCACTGGATTTTGAAGAAGCCATAAACAGTATGCCTATGCACTCTGCACTAGGCCCGGATTTTTGGAACTCCATATTCATAAAGAACTGTAAAAAACCACTATCGCAGGCCCTCCACATTCTGTGGAGACAAAGCCTAGATACTGGCGTTATTCCTGATATACTAAAAACAGCAGAGATAGCACCACTTCATAAAGGAGGAAATAAGGCAGAGGCAAAAAATTACAGACCGATAGCACTAACATCACACATCATAAAAAATTTTGAGAGAGTGCTAAGAAGTAAGATCACAAAATACATGGAATCACAGCATCTCCATAACCCCGGACAACATGGTTTCAGAACAGGGCGCTCTTGCCTGTCGCAGTTGCTGGACCACTATGATATGGCATTAGATGCTATGGAAGACAAACAAAACGCTGATGTAATTTACACAGATTTCGCAAAAGCTTTTGATAAATGTGACCATGGTGTTATTGCACATAAAATGCGTTCAAAAGGAATTACCGGAAAAATAGGCAGATGGATCTACAATTTCCTGACCAACAGAACCCAATGTGTAATAGTCAACAAAATAAAATCCAGCCCATCAACCGTGAAGAGCTCAGTCCCCCAGGGTACTGTGCTTGCTCCAGTACTTTTTCTCATCCTCATATCGGATGAAAACATAGAACGAAAAGGCAATGTAAAGGATCTGGGTGTACTCATGTCGGAAGACCTTACCTTTAAAGAACACAATAAAGTAGCCGTCACAACTGCAAGAAAAATGACAGGTTGGATAACAAGAACTTTTCACACTAGAGATGCTATACCGATGATGATACTTTTCAAAACGCTTGTGCTATCTAGAGTGGAGTACTGCTGCGCAATAACAGCACCTTTCAAAGCTGGAGAAATTGCTGACCTGGAGAGCGTGCACAGATCCTTTACTGCAAGAATCCACTCAGTAAAACATCTAAACTATTGGGACCGACTAAAGAGCCTAAAACTGTACTCCCTTGAGCGCAGGCAGGAGAGGTACATAATAATTTACACGTGGAAAATATTAGAGGGGCTGGTCCCAAACCTGCACACAGAAATAACATCACATGAGACCAGAAGACATGGCAGGATGTGCAGAATACCCCCGTTGAAAAACAGAGGTGCAACAGGTACTCTGAGAGAGAACTCTATCAACATCAGAGGCCCGAGACTGTTCAACACGCTTCCACTACACATAAGGGGCATTACTGGCCGACCCCTCACAGTGTTCAAGAGAGAACTGGATAAGCACCTCCAAAGGATACCTGATCAACCAGGCTGTGACTCATACGTCAGGCTGCGAGCAGCCGCGTCCAACAGCCTGGTTGATCAGTCCGGCAACCAGGAGGCCTGGTCGACGACCGGGCCGCAGGGACGCTAAGCCCCGGAAGCACCTCAAGGTAACCTCAAGGTAACCACTTATGTAAGACCAATCCTGAAATAGGCAGCTCCTGCCTGGAGTCCATACCTAGCTAAACACAAGACAAAGTTAGAGAAGATTCAGTGGTATGACACCAGACTCGTCCCGGAACTGAGAGGTATGAGCTACGAGGAAAAGCTAAAGGAGTTGAACGTCCCTGGAAAACAGAAGAGTAAGAGAAAACATGATAACCACCTACAAAATTCTCAGAGGAATTGACAGGGTGAACAAAGACAAACTCTTTAGTACGGGTGGGATACGAACAAGGGGACACAGGTGGAAACTTAATACCCAAATGAGCCACAGAGACGTTAGAAAAAAATTTCAGCGTCAGAGTAGTTAACAGATGGAATGCATTAGGAAGTGATGTGGTGGAGGCTGACTCCATACACAGTTTCAAATGTAGATATGATAGAGCCCAGTAGGCTCAGGAACCTGTACACCTGTTGATTGACAGTTGAGAGGCGGGACCAAAGAGCCAGAGCTCAACTAGGTGAGTACAAGGAACACAACATACAACAAGCAACATGAGGAACACAACATACAACAAGCAACATGAGGAACACAACATACAACAAGCAACATGAGGAACACAACATACAACAAGCAACATGAGGAACACAACATACAACAAGCAACATGAGGAACACAACATACAACAAGCAACATGAGGAACACAACATACAACAAGCAACATGAGGAACACAAACATACAACAAGCAACATGAGGAACACAACATACAACAAGCAACATGAGGAACACAACATACAACAAGCAACATGAGGAACACAAACATACAACAAGCAACATGAGGAACACAACATACAACAAGCAACATGAGGAACACAACATACAACAAGCAACATGAGGAACACAAACATACAACAAGCAACATGAGGAACACAACATACAACAAGCAACATGAGGAACACAACATACAACAAATAAGTCACCCTCCCCCCCCCCTGGCTTGGGTATGGGTATTATAGGTTCCTGACTCCATCGGTCAGTTAAGACACCAAGCTTGGGTATGGGTATGGGTATTATGTGTCCCTATGTACAGCCGTCAAGGAGACAACCGCCCCTAGGCTTGGGTATGGGTATTATAAGTCCCTGTGCCCAGAAGTTAGGAAAGACACCCTGCCCCAGGCTTGGGTATGGGTATTGTTATGAACACCAGGTAGCCTAGTGAAGTAACTTTGTCAGGTTAAGAGTTATTCTACACACCTGACTAGAGATTAGAAATCAGGGGAAGGAAGTTAATTAAGTAAACGTTAATGAATGACTAGAGACAAGCAGAGGACGAGCATCTTATAAAAGTTAGATGTAATAAGATGTTGACTATTTGTTACATGTCGTAACGAGTCACTTGAGATGCTACAGTCGTCAGGGATTGACGTATGTCACTGCCACCTGGGAAGAGAGAAGAATATAGTGCCTGGTTAAGTGTTTGAGTGAAGGCTACTTGTTACTAAGTGTGAAGAAGCTGTCGAGTAGGGGGCCTCGTAGCCTGGTGGATAGCGCGCAGGACTCGTAATTCTGTGGCGCGGGTTCGATTCCCGCACGAGGTAGAAACAAATGGGCAAAGTTTCTTTCACCCTGAATGCCCCTGTTACCTAGCAGTAAATAGGTACCTGGGAGTTAGTCAGCTGTCACGGGCTGTTTCCTGGGGGTGGAGGCCTGGTCGAGGACCGGGCCGCGGGGACACTAAAGCCCCGAAATCATCTCAAGATAACCTCAAGAAGAAGATACATCGTGCGTCATTTCTGAGTGATCGTGAAGATATTAGGAACGGCCTGAAGCCTACAGTGTGGTCGTATCCTGTGTGGACCCTACTGTGAAATGTCCTTGAGTGGAGGAAAGTAAGCAGGTGTTTCTGCGTGAAACCTGCCAGGCGACTTCATAGACTCAAGTCGGGACTGTGAGAAGCTGTGAGAGGCAGTCTAAAAGGACTTTGGTGGACGACCAAGAGAAGCATCATGTTGCAGCGTCAGAGGGCAAGTGTCCTCCATCCTAAATTTCTGCGTTAAGTGCAGTTAATTAGTTAATAGACTGGTTGTTAATGTTTGTGTGCCCAGCGATTGTAGAAGACGTTTATGCACATAGGTTAGAGATTTGATGAAGATAGTGTACTGATATAATGAGAGAGATGATGGGACATGCTGAAAAAGGCCCGTCGGGCGAAAATTTCGGTATGGACTCCTCCGAAAATGGGGGAGTACTCACAGCGAAGTGGACTCCTCCGAAAATGGGGGAGTACTCACAGCGAAGTGGACTCCTCCGAAAATGGGGGAGTACTCACAGCGAAGTGGACTCCTCCGAAAATGGGGGAGTACTCACAGCGAAGTGGACTCCTCCGAAAATGGGGGAGTACTCACAGCGTAGTGGACTCCTCCGAAAATGGGGGAGTACTCACAGCGAAGTGGACTCCTCCGAAAATGGGGGAGTACTCACAGCGAAGTGGACTCCTCCGAAAATGGGGGAGTACTCACAGCGTAGTGGACTCCTCCGAAAATGGGGGAGTACTCACAGCGAAGTGGACTCCTCCGAAAATGGGGGAGTACTCACAGCGAAGTGGACTCCTCCGAAAATGGGGGAGTACTCACAGCGTAGTGGACTCCTCCGAAAATGGGGGAGTACTCACAGCGAAGTGGACTCCTCCGAAAATGGGGGAGTACTCACAGCGAAGTGGACTCCTCCGAAAATGGGGGGGTACTCACAGCGAAGTGGACTCCTCCGAAAATGGGGGAGTACTCACCATGGCAGAGCTGATGTGCAGAAAGGGATATCGGGAGGAGGAATTTATTTTGTATGAATATATGTTATGGTATTTTATTAGATAAACATGTTATTATGGATTGGTAATGGAATTATAGGTTTGTGTAAGAAGAAGATAGTGAAGGAGCTTCATGTCTAAGGAAGATTATATGGTGAATCTCCAAGTGTAGAGTGGAATCTTCAAGTGTGGAGGTGAACCTCAAGTGTGGAGGTGAACTTCGGTGGTAGAGTGGAACTTCAGTGGTAGAGTGGAACTTCGAGTGTAGGGGAGCTACACGTTTCTTTTGTTAAGCAGCATAGAGGAACTTCAGAGGCATTTGAGTGGGACTTCAGGTGTCGCAGATATTGGAAAGACTGCAGGAGTACCAACCTGATTTTGAGGACCAAAAGACAGACGTTCTTAGTGGTGGACCTCAGGACGTAGAACAGAGGATTGTATGGACACCATGATATGTATAAGGGAGTGCTTGAATGCATAAGGGCGTGAGTGACGCAATGTAGTGTGAGAAAGTTTGTATTTTATTATTGGATATATTCTTATATGCAGGTTACCTAGCCACAAGGCCGAGGCCGAAAACTGAGCAGCAGCCAAGTGCTGTTTGTTTGATGAAAGCATTGTGTGATATTAAGAGTGTTAATGGTTAATAGCAGTCTAGGGTACAGTGTTGTAACATTATATATATATACTAGCAGTACCCAGCCACAGCAACCTTCCCTGTCCCCCCAGTCCTCCCCACCACTCCCCCCCTCACCCGTCTCCTCGGCCTCCCAACCATTCTCCATTCCCCAATCCCCTCGTCCTTCCCACCATTACCCCCCTCCCTTGTCCCCTCGTCCTCCCCACCATCTCTCACTTCCGTCCCCTCGTCATCCCCACCATTCCCCACTCCCTCGTCCGGTGCCTTCCCAAATGGTCTGATGTTCCCATCAGAAAATTGGGAACATCAAGTGGTCTGATGGTCCCATCACTGAAATATAAGAAAAACAGTTAAAAAATTAAATGAAAATAAAAAAAACTATACTCACGAAATGAACGGTATGGTAAACAACACAGCTCAATTACAACATAAAGTCACACAAAATAATTCAATAAAAACATAAATAACTCAGTCTATGAAAATAAAATTTATCAATGCAATTGGAAACACTGAAATGGAATTCGTGACATATTTAGTATAGCGTGAATGTGGCTATTATGTGCAACAGATGGCGCTGTTTTTCAAAATCGTTTTTAAATGTTTTTACCTGTCACAGGGGTGGCATCAATATAATAGCTATATAAAAAGAAGCGCCTATTCGAATGTAACGTTGTGTCAAAATTTCAAAGCAATCGGTAAAGAGGTTTTGAAGAGTTCCCTCACATGAAAAACACATGAAAACACAGCTTTTCAGAAAAATCATGCTTTTTACCGTCACAGACGTGACATCTATATAGTATGTATATAAAAAAACGCTCGGATGTAAATGGAACGTTGTGTTAAAATTTCAAAGCAATCGGTGAAGAACTTTCGGAGATTAGCTATTTTGAACAAACGAACATTTCCATTTTTATTTATATAGATTTTTCATTTCATGTATAGTCATGTAATATATGTTTTTCTGGTGACGACTGATTTTGCTCTTGTCCAGATGAGGATTCCAAAGTAGAGAGAGAGAGAGAGAGAGAGAGAGAGAGAGAGAGAGAGAGAGAGAGAGAGAGAGAGAGAGAGAGAGAGAGAGAGAGAGAGAGAGAGAGAGAGAGAGAGAGAGAGAGAGAGAGAGAGAGAGAGAGAGAGAGAGAGAGAGAGAGAGAGAGAGAGAGAGAGAGAGAGAGAGAGAGAGAGAGAGAGAGAGAGAGAGAGAGAGAGAGAGAGAGAGAGAGAGAGAGAGAGAGAGAGAGAGAGAGAGAGAGAGAGAGAGAGAGAGAGAGAGAGAGAGAGAGAGAGAGAGAGAGAGAGAGAGAGAGAGAGAGAGAGAGAGAGAGAGAGAGAGAGAGAGAGAGAGAGAGAGAGAGAGAGAGAGAGAGAGAGAGAGAGAGAGAGAGAGAGAGAGAGAGAGAGAGAGAGAGAGAGAGAGAGAGAGAGAGAGAGAGAGAGAGAGAGAGAGAGAGAGAGAGAGAGAGAGAGAGAGAGAGAGAGAGAGAGAGAGAGAGAGAGAGAGAGAGAGAGAGAGAGAGAGAGAGAGAGAGAGAGAGAGAGAGAGAGAGAGAGAGAGAGAGAGAGAGAGAGAGAGAGAGAGAGAGAGAGAGAGAGAGAGAGAGAGAGAGAGAGAGAGAGAGAGAGAGAGAGAGAGAGAGAGAGAGAGAGAGAGAGAGAGAGAGAGAGAGAGAGAGAGAGAGAGAGAGAGAGAGAGAGAGAGAGAGAGAGAGAGAGAGAGAGAGAGAGAGAGAGAGAGAGAGAGAGAGAGAGAGAGAGAGAGAGAGAGAGAGAGAGAGAGAGAGAGAGAGAGAGAGAGAGAGAGAGAGAGAGAGAGAGAGAGAGAGAGAGAGAGAGAGAGAGAGAGAGAGAGAGAGAGAGAGAGAGAGAGAGAGAGAGAGAGAGAGAGAGAGAGAGAGAGAGAGAGAGAGAGAGAGAGAGAGAGAGAGAGAGAGAGAGAGAGAGAGAGAGAGAGAGAGAGAGAGAGAGAGAGAGAGAGAGAGAGAGAGAGAGAGAGAGAGAGAGAGAGAGAGAGAGAGAGAGAGAGAGAGAGAGAGAGAGAGAGAGAGAGAGAGAGAGAGAGAGAGAGAGAGAGAGAGAGAGAGAGAGAGAGAGAGAGAGAGAGAGAGAGAGAGAGAGAGAGAGAGAGAGAGAGAGAGAGAGAGAGAGAGAGAGAGAGAGAGAGAGAGAGAGAGAGAGAGAGAGAGAGAGAGAGAGAGAGAGAGAGAGAGAGAGAGAGAGAGAGAGAGAGAGAGAGAGAGAGAGAGAGAGAGAGAGAGAGAGAGAGAGAGAGAGAGAGAGAGAGAGAGAGAGAGAGAGAGAGAGAGAGAGAGAGAGAGAGAGAGAGAGAGAGAGAGAGAGAGAGAGAGAGAGAGAGAGAGAGAGAGAGAGAGAGAGAGAGAGAGAGAGAGAGAGAGAGAGAGAGAGAGAGAGAGAGAGAGAGAGAGAGAGAGAGAGAGAGAGAGAGAGAGAGAGAGAGAGAGAGAGAGAGAGAGAGAGAGAGAGAGAGAGAGAGAGAGAGAGAGAGAGAGAGAGAGAGAGAGAGAGAGAGAGAGAGAGAGAGAGAGAGAGAGAGAGAGAGAGAGAGAGAGAGAGAGAGAGAGAGAGAGAGAGAGAGAGAGAGAGAGAGAGAGAGAGAGAGAGAGAGAGAGAGAGAGAGAGAGAGAGAGAGAGAGAGAGAGAGAGAGAGAGAGAGAGAGAGAGAGAGAGAGAGAGAGAGAGAGAGAGAGAGAGAGAGAGAGAGAGAGAGAGAGAGAGAGAGAGAGAGAGAGAGAGAGAGAGAGAGAGAGAGAGAGAGAGAGAGAGAGAGAGAGAGAGAGAGAGAGAGAGAGAGAGAGAGAGAGAGAGAGAGAGAGAGAGAGAGAGAGAGAGAGAGAGAGAGAGAGAGAGAGAGAGAGAGAGAGAGAGAGAGAGAGAGAGAGAGAGAGAGAGAGAGAGAGAGAGAGAGAGAGAGAGAGAGAGAGAGAGAGAGAGAGAGATCGGCTCGCAGCGGAAATAGTATAGTGAAGGGGAATCAGGAGATCAGCCCAGAACAAGGAGAGTGTGGGGGAGTCACACGCTCGTCAGGGTGTGTATGCATGTCCAGTAGGCCAGATCGGAGACGATCCCCAAATAAAGGTGACACTGAAGCCCTCTCCGAGTATATAGCGATTACAGGGTGATTACAGTTAGGAAGAGTTACTAAAAAAATACACATAGTTCAAATCAAATAGAGAGTATAGAGAAACGGTTCAGTGAAAGTAGATGATTATAGGAGGATCTCTGTCAAGTAAGATGCTTCAGAGTAAAAGATGTGAGAAAAACACAAAATAGTACAACATGTGATTGAGAAAATAAGGAAAGGAGATGAAACAAAAAACATATGTATCATATTCACAGGAGACTAGAAACGTGTCTTCACTTCAGAAGGAAAGAATGGGTGTAACTTTACTCAGGAGCAGTCCCCACACCTATCTGCCTTTGGAGGTGTGATCTGTCAAACTGTTACTCTAGGTGTCACGCACATTCTAGGCAACTACCAGCTAGCTCATGGGCATCCACCCGCCGATACTGTCTGTCCGCCCAGGCCACCAGTGGCCGCCCACACACCCCGTCGCGAGCTTCTGCCCACGGGAGTCCCCCATCCCGTCCCAGCCAACAGACATTAACCTCGCATCTTGTGTGATTTAACCAATCTAGTAACTCACGCTTAACACGAGAATAAATATTATATTATATGAACTTCCGACACACACACACACACACACACACACACACACACACACACACACACACACACACACACACACACACACACACACACACACAAGTTGTAACATTTCCGTCCGTGCGTGTCTAGATCTTCACAAGTGCTGGCCTGGTAAGAGATAAGAACACTCGCCTGGGGCTCAACTGTTCATCATAGGTCTGAGTTTAAGCAAAATTGGTCATTATCGACATATGATTTCTCATACTCGATAGGGTGATTACCATATATATATTTCGCTTGAAGTGCTAAAAAGAGAGAGGGTAAGTATCTCCTTGTACCTGACAGCAGCGGCAGCAGCTGCAGTGATTCCAAAAGGGGTGGCCTCGTAGCCTGGTGGGTAGCACACAGGATTCGTAATTCTGTGGCGCGGGTTCGATTCCCGCACAAGGCAGAAACAAATGGGCAAAGTTTCTTTCACCCTGAATGCCCCTGTTACCTAGCAGTAAATAGGTACCTGGGAGTTAGTCAGCTGTCACGGGCTGCTTCCTGGGGGTGGAGGCCTGGTCGCGGACAGGGCCGCGGGGACACTAAAGCCCCGAAATCATCTCAAGATAACCATGATCACTTTAATGATCATAATTTGCAGATAATACACAGCACATGATGTAAACAATGTATTAACACATAAAATTACAATGTCTCTGTAATTAACTTGAATGTAAGATCTCTAAGCAAACACTTTGATGATGTTAATGCCTTGATTCAAACTGTTGACAACTAATTCTCTTTTGTTATACTTACTGAAACATGGTTAAAAGAGGATACTACTCAACTCTTTAACATGCCGAGCTACTCAGCAATTCACAACTGTCGACCAATTCAGAGAGGTGGTAGTACTGCTCTTTACTACCACCAAGAACTGACAAGCTTAAAAGTAATTAGAACTAGAGACTGCTGTGGGGAGTATATCTTCGCCAGTTTCAGAGTCAAGGGAGCTGAGTCTGTCCTGACTGTGGGAGCAGTCTATAGAATTCCTAACACTGATGTGTCCGAATTCAACTCTTAACCTTAGAAATCTAATACTAGATAACAGACTGAACAAAAACCATCTAATTATCGCAGGGGACTTTAATATTGACCTTTGGGAGCCTGAACACCCTACTGCTGCCAGCTTCCTCAACTGTATGAATTCCTGCTTCCTCCTACCCTTAATCACTAGACCTACTAGAATCATTGATAGTACTGCGTCTGCTATTGATCACATCTGGACTAACATAACCTCTCCACTTACTTCAGGGATAATCATCGATAGGACCACAGACCATTACCCCTCATTTCTCCTAGCCAATATTAATAAACAACCTCTAGATACAAGGATAAGCTTTAGGCTGCACAGTGAAACTTCTATAAGCAACGTAATTGCTGCTGCTGCTCCTGCTGCTGCTGCTGCTGCTGCTGCTCCTGCTGCTGCTGCTGCTGCTGCTGCTGCTGCTAATATCAACTGGGAGGCTGAATTAGGTGACATAGGGAACATCATCCTAGCAGTGCAAACATTTCTTCAGAAAACTCTTAACCTTTATAATGTTGGGAAGAAAGCTTACTCTCTATTAATTAATTGACATTTAATTAATAGATTAATTTGAATTAATCGAAGGACCACCCTATTTTGACTGAAAAGGGAAACAGATAAAGTTAAATGATAAGGACTGAAACACCAGTGCCTGTGGATAAGAAACTATTAAAGATTATTCTTTAAACTTCAATGGGCTGTATAATATTAATGTTCGAGAATAAACTTTCCGTCCTTCACAAAATGGGGGGTTAATACCAGAAGTAATCTACTCCCAGTACGCTTCATCGAGGCTGGTTCTTCCTTGAATAAAATTAGTAATGTCTACTAAATACTATATTGAGAAACATTAGATAAATTGATTAATGGTAAAAAGATTAAATGTTGATTAAACAAGAAATTATTCTCATATTACGTTAGATATCTCAAATCAAATAAACTAAAAGTCTTCGACTGATAATCGGTTCTAGAATTTTCTCAATCAAAGAAATAATATAAAAGGGTTCAGCTGCTTAGCTGTAATAGTGAACGGAGAGGTAGAGGTGCGGTGGCGTCGTCTGCTACTTGCTGCAACACGTGAGCTCGAGCATGGCGTGGGAACATGGGGACCACGACCACTTACAACACAAGCTGAAATTTCAACTAAATATACCAATTGTTTACACCTACTATCTAGTATCCTCACTATGCCATAGAAGGAATAAAATTAATTCCTTATGGACGTACTTATTGTTTGGGGAGGTCGCGTAGCGTAACGATGGACAGTGCACTGTAAAAATATATATAGAGAGATCTCAAGATATAAATAATACAAGGGCACTTAACCTGCTGGTTGTCCACCGAAGCAATCCTAAATTGCTACTGGAGCAATTGCACGCTCCTGGGCCGATTAACTGCAAGGGCCTAACGTAGAATTGATGGAAATCGCATCTCCCAGGAAGCACGATGTGATTGTTGGCGTCTGCACAAGGCGAAACTCTGCTAAGAATGGCGTCTCTCCGCCTCCCTCCCTCAACTCGTCTCACGCATTCACAACATTGTTTTGTGCGCGATGGTAAAATAATAGCTAGGAAGACTGACTCTGGAAAAACTTATGTCATAACCACTGAAGCACACCTCACTTCTTTCCTGGATGACTGTGGGATATCAGCTGAATAACCAGAACATAATTTGTAGTCTCACATACAACCAAAGTGTACTTAAGCTCTGCCTTTCCTTTCCAAAGGTGTTTATTTTTATTTTTATTTAATTTTTTTGTTTGTCATCTTTGCCAGTTTTATACTCTTAATTATTTGTTCTTAGTTAATCCCCTTGTCACTAAACCTAGGGCTTTTATTACCCTGTTAATTAACCATTACTAAGCTAATTATCTTCAAGATCATTTTTTTATGATTATTATTTTTCTTATTATTTTTTATTTTACATTTATATTGTCAGTCTCTACTGATTTTTTGTTTTTTATTTTATGTAACTTCTGTGTCCTCCCTGGCTATCTATTGGATCTTTATTTTACTTCTAAATTGTTACTATTTTATTGTATTTGCTTTTATTCTTGTGTTTTGCTTTATCGTGTATCTTGTATCGTGATCCCTCTGCATCCTATGCACACTGATATTGATCCTGATCAAAATCTTCTGTCTCATATCAACACCAACCAGCACATTGATCATCATTATTGCAAGTATTTCACAGCACACCAGGCTAAAAACAAACTCCAAAATAGCACTTGTCTATCAGTTTATAACCAAAATGTTAGATCACTTGGTAAACATTTTGACGATTTAAATGCACTACTCACAGCAATAGGTACTAACCTATCGTTCATTATTTTAACAGAAACTTGGCTAAATAAAGACTATACCCAACTCTACAACTTAGCTGGTTATAAAGCCATTCATAACTGTAGGCCTAATAAAAAAGGTGGTGGCACAGCTATATATTACCGAGATACATTTATCTGCAACAGTGTTATTAGTGACAGAGATGACTACTGTGAATATACTTTTGCTCAGTTTACAATTAAATCCCTTAAATCCTCTTTGACTATTGGAGCCATCTATAGATTTCCTAATACTAACATAGCTTCTTTCTCAGACAACCTAAGGAATCTTATTATAAACAACAATCTCAACAAAAACCACATCATTCTGGGAGGAGACTTTAATATTGACCTGGGTCAACAAAATTGCTCTCAAGTTGACTATTTCCTTAACAGCATTAACTCCTGTATGCTAATCCCCACAATCACCAAACCTACCCGAGTCACTCAAACATCAGCCACTACCTTGGACCACATATGGACAAACATAACAGCTCCCCTTGTATCTGGTATAATCTACGACAGAACAACTGACCACTATCCTACCTTTCTCATAGCGAACATGGACATAACACCACCAAAAAGCAAGAAACTTTCATTTAGGCTACACAGTGAATCAGCTTTAGACAATCTTACAGAGGCACTTCACAATATTAACTGGGATTCTGAATTCAATAATACCCATGATATAAATTCTTTAGCTAACCTCTTCCTCTCCAAAACTCTAAGCCTCTACAACCTTCATTGTCCCCTTCTTACAAAGCAAGTAACTGACAAAAGATTAAACAATCCATGGCTCACAAATGGCATTCTCAACTCAATCAACAAGAAACAGGAATATGAAAAGAAAGTTAGGATTGGCCTAGTTTCAAAGGAAGTAGCTAAAAGGTACTCATCAATGCTTACCAGTATCATAAGAAAGGCAAAACTTGCATATTATGTGAATAGATTCAATGAAGCAAAAGGCAACATGAAAAGCACTTGGAAAACTATCTCTAGTATCCTAGGAACTAAACAACACTCACATAACCAAATAAAACTCTACAAGGATGGGGATATACCGTCAACTGATTTAGAAATAGCAAATGAATTTAATAGTTTCTTTTCATCGGTTGGTGCTAATCTTGCCAGTAAAATCCCACAGACTCAGACACATATTAACACATATCTCTCAGGCAGCTATCCAAACTCTCTTCTCCTTTCACCAATCAGCCCGGCAGATGTTGTGTCCATCATACACTCTCTAAAAACCAAGGCAGGGAACACCAGTGAAATTCCGTCCATTGTGTACAAGAGAGCCTCCCATGCCCTTGCCCCACCCATAGCACTACTGTTCAACAAATCTATAGAGTTTCACACCTTCCCTGATATCCTCAAAAAAGCAAGAGTAACGCCAGTCCATAAAGGAGGCAATCCGGCGGACATAAACAATTATAGACCAATATCAAATCTACCCATTCTATCAAAAATATTTGAAAAAATTATTTACAAACAGCTCTATTCCTACCTCGTAAAATTCGACATACTCAGCCCCTGCCAGTTTGGCTTCCGGTCCCAAAAGAGCACCAACGATGCAATCATTAGTCTCCTTGACGTTATCTACTCAGCCCTTGACAAAATTGAGTTTCCGATTGTACTCTTCATTGACCTAAGAAAAGCCTTTGATACTGTTAATCACAACTACCTCTTACTTAAACTCCAGCATTATGGAATCCGAGGCCTTGCCCTTGACTACATCCGATCCTATCTTAGTGACAGACACCAATATGTAACCATCAATGATACAACTTCTTCCACTCTACCAATTACCGTTGGAGTGCCACAGGGCAGCATCTTAGGACCTCTTCTATTTCTTATATATATAAACGATCTGCCTAATGTCTCTAATATTCTCAAACCTATGTTGTTTGCTGACGATACTACCCTTATCTATTCAAACCTCAACCCACATACACTAAATAATGTTGTGAATAATGAATTAAAAAAAGTCCACTTATGGATGTCAACGAACAAACTAACATTAAACATCGAAAAGACTTACTACATCTTATTTGGAAGCAAATCATCAAATGCAATTCAGCTACAGATAGACAACATTAACATCAGTAATAAAAATGATGGCAAGTTTCTTGGCCTATTCCTAGACAAGAGACTCAACTTCAGCACCCACCATTCAACACATAACTAAGAAAGTCTCTAAGACAGTTGGTATACTCTCCAAAATCAGATATTATATTCCTAACTCTGCTCTCCTCTCACTATATTATGCACTAGTCTAACCCTATCTTAATTATGGTATCTGTGCATGGGGGTCTACCACTGCAAACCACCTTAAGCCCATCATCACACAGCAAAAATCTGCTATCAGAATAATAACTAACTCTGCTTTCAGACAACACTCAGCTCCCTTGTTTAAATCCCTAAACTTGCTAAATATTAACTCCCTCCACACATTCTCTTGTGTCAACTACATTTACAAAACCCTGTTCTTAAATGCAAACCATGCTCTTAAGCTCTCCCTGGACAGATGTAATAGGACCCATTATCACCACACCAGAAATAAATATCTCTTTGATATCCCCAGGGTCAAACTTAATCTGTGTAAACACTCTATGCAAATTAAGGGACCTAGTCTATGGAACTCACTCCATAGTGAATTGAAAAACTGTAAAACTTTTGCCTTATTTAAAAGCAAAACCAAAAAGTACCTAACTTCATCTTCTTAGTTTCCTACACTGAGCTTTAAATTTGCTCTGTACCTAGTGTTACCCAATCTCCTAATTTTTATGTAATATCAAACAACCTTATCATTGTGTTCATTGCTGTCTTCTTTTATGTGCTAGCCATATGCTGTATTGTGACTACCAATTTTTGTCAACTAATATTCAAGCTGTCATTGCAATCAATCTTATATTGTTTCTGCTGTATTGTGCCTACCAATTTTTTGTCAACTACCATTCAAGCTGTCATTGCAATCAATTTTAGCCAAATATGTGCTTTAATATACTGTACCTACAATTTTCTCTCATCTTTTTTTTTTCATTTCATGTAATCTGTTATCATTTTTTTGTCTATAAATTTTGCAAGTATTTACCTCCTTAAAATTTTCTTAGATTAAGGACCTGCCCGAAACGCTGCGCGTGCTAGTGACTTTACAAGACTGTAATTACCATATTTGTATCCTCACATTCCTTATGTACATTCTTGTATATGCATAAATAAATAAATAAATAAATAAATTTAATAATCACCGATAATTCTTTTCCGTGTAATTACTGATGTAATGCGTTAATGAGAACTGGGTTGCAATTATAGGGAATTAAATAATATCATATTCTCGTTAAATGGTGTTAATCGAGAAATGGAGAAAAATTTTATTTCCTCCATAGCATTCGTACTTAACAGATAAAACTGTTACTTGATAATAATTTCAGTTAATAACTCACAGTTTTGGATTATTGGGAGCTATATTATCCGTAGTTAATTATTGTACCGGATACTGATAAATTTAGAGAACCACATTCAATTCTCTAACATATTGGGAATAAATATGTTTAGATTGACATTATCTGACGCAATCCTGCTTTTCGATGTCGTGAGAATATTAGCAATATGCTCAGATAAAGAAATATTAATTTATGTTAACACTACCATTAGTGGAATTAATAACTACTGTAATTAGTATGCAATAATGATGTATTATAATACAATGGTAATGTGTCAGTTTTGAAAATTTCCAGCATAACTCCGGGGGGCGGGGGAACTTGGGTCGCAGTTCAATGTTGAGTACTGACATACCTATCCCGAAGTTAATATTAATGTTAGTACGTTAGTACACACATAACGGATGTCCCGTAATTGTCAAGGAAAGATAAGACTTTAAGTCTTGTAAAGGAACTCATGTTAAATGTAAAACATGGAATTGTGAATCATCTAAAGTTAATAACTACTAAAGCCTACAATGTACTCCATGACTGGTGTCGCGATGACGTGTAATGGTTATGTTACTAAGTCTTAAAGTTTTGTAAACTCATAGGCGCTCTAGATGGAATAATGTTATAGTTGATAGCCTACACAAACAAATTAATGATTAAATCATACAATTTAAGGTAACTGAGAATCCACTGTGAGGTTAATGTCTTGGGTCATTGTGTCTTGTATCTGATTTGTTACTTGACATCACAACACAGTATCATCATGATTACTCAAATTGGATGGTAAATTATTTGCTCTTCGTTAGAGCTATAATAGGCTTGTAGTTTCCGTTTACATTGTTGAGCAGCTGCTCTAGGTGGGCGTGTGCCCGGTGGATCAGAATTGTTGTCCTCGGAAACTGTAGGAGAAGTTGGTTCTGTTAAACTCTCGTTCTGCTAATTCGAGAGGTACCAACTTCTCTAAGGTTTATAGGGTAGTAGTGCCTCGGCATAAAACCCGTACTACTCTCAGGATGCCTTGGTGATCTGGGTGGATAGAGACAATTTTGCCTATAGGCCATTCTGACCTGGGTCCATCACTGTCAATCAACACTAGGTCTCCTGGTTTGAGTTGAACTTTATTATAGAAGCTCGATGCTCCATAGTGGTACTCTCGTAGAGCTGTGAGGTACTCTCGAGTCCACACCTCATTCCACCTTTCAATTACTCTCGAGAGATGTTGGTAACTTTCCACTAGTCACATGGGAAGGGTCAATGGGATCCTCTTCTGCCAAAGGTATTAGAGGGCTCAGCAGGCCTCCATGTATTAAATGTGAGGGACTCAGGGGTTCTCTCTGTGAGAAGTCATCTGATAGGTAAGTTAATGGGCGATTGTTGACTCGCGCCTCAATTTCCACGACAAGTGTTTGGAGTTCAGAGAAACTAATTTTCTGTCGATGTAAGGTCTTCCTTAAACATTTCTTGATAGTCCCTGTCATACGTTCGTAGAACCCACATTGCCAGGGGGCTCTGGGAGCTATAAATTTCCAGTGGCATTGTCGTCTCTGCATGACAGACTGCACTTCTGGATGATTCCATATCTCTCATAGGCAGGCTTCTCCTGCCACAAAATTTGAACCATTATCGGATATCATTAGTTTGGGACAGGATCTGCGAGCTGCAAATCTACGAAAAGCTTGGATGAAGGCTTCGGCACTCATGTCAGAAGTCACTTCTAGATGTACGCCTCGTGTGGTTGCACACGTGAAGAGGCAAATATAAGCTTTCACTGGTATCTTATGTGGAGTGCCAGTGAGAAGTAAGGCTCCTGTGTAATCGACACCAGTGGTCTCAAAGGGACGAAGATGGACTACTCTCTCCTTAGGGAGTGGTGGAGGTCGTGGGTAAGGACACACTCGAGCGTCGTATCTTTTGCAGATCACACAGAACTTAATGAGTTATTTGACAGTTTGACGACTTTGGGGAAGCCAATATTTCTGACTCAAGTCGGTGAGAGTGTCTAACACTCCACCATGCAAAGTACCATATTGATGATGATGTAAAACTAGAAGTTTGGTAATAATGTGGTGACGTGGTAGAAGGATCGGATTCTTTGCATCCAAATCAATTTCTGCATGAAGCAGACGTCCTCCACATCTTAATATATTATGAGTGTTGGCATCATACCAGATACCTAGAAACTTGGTTAATTTATCTGGAAGATTTTCATATTCACTTCCATACGTCTCTTGTTATGCACGTTTGATCCAGTAGAGGATAGGATTGGGAAACTTATGTCTGATTCCTATCTTAGCAAGAAAGTCAAACACATGTGCTGTCACTCTTAATAACTTACTCAAGTTAGAATAATTGTGAAGATTAATAGCTGAGATTCGATGAGGTTCTGGGTCTTTCATGGGAGTAGTGATATTGGTCACTATGACTTGTGGTTTCTGTTTGGGCCACTGACCACTAACAAGCCATGAAGGTCTATTAAACCACATCGAAGACTTGATTAGCTGTTTTAATGTTAAACCTCTTGATAAGTAATCTGCAGGATTGTCCTTAGTGGGGACATGTCTGAATTTATATCCAGCAGATTATTCATGAATTTCCCTAACACGATTACTGACGTAGGGAGTCTTGTTATTGTTGTTTCTTACCCATTGTAAGACTGCCTCATTGTCTGACCACACTACAATTTCACCAAAGTGGATATTATTGAGTGTCTTGGTCAGGCAATGAGCCAATCGTACTCCCACCAGCAATGCAGTTAACTCCATTTGAGGTAAAGATCTCTTCTTGATTGGAGCAACTCTTGCTTTAGATGTGAGTAAAAATGATTGTGCACTATTGACTAAGATGGCTGCAGAGCCATACGCTTTGCCAGAGGCATCGCAAAAAACGTGCAAATTTGTGGGCAAGTTTTGTCCTGAAGCATTACGAGGAAATTTCAAAACACCTAATTGATTGAAATCCATTGCGAGTATTTGCCATTTATCTTGTAACTCACTTGGTAACATATCATCCCATCCCATATGTTTCTGCCAGCACTCCTGCATGAGGAGTTTGCCCCTTATTAATATAGGACTAAGTAAGCCTAAAGGGTCAAATGGTTGACTGACATACGAGAGTAATTTTCTCATGGTAAGAGTTGAATTATTGGTTTGTACTGACTTGACATTCATCTCGTCAGTACCTGTGTTCCATTCCAAGCCCAGAAGTTTTAATTGATTAGGCACCTGATAACCTGGAGATTCTTTCTCGATTATCTGGTTTAATGATTTATTGTTTGAGGCCCATGATTGTAGTGGCATATTGGCTCCTAACAACTCACGGTTAGCCTCATAGTAGATTTCTACCAATTTGAATTTGTCATTAGTTGTCCCTGGAAATTATCGCCATACAAATTGTCACTGTTCTTCGTTTTATAAGGGCTATTTGACATTTTCAAATGTGTATCTAATGTGGCTTGAAGTAGAAACGGTGAAGAAGTCGCACCGAATAGCACAGAGGCAAACCGGTAGGTTATGACATCACTGTCAGGATCCAGTGGGTCCTTAATCCAGAGAAATTTGGTGTAATTACAATCCTCCTCTTGCAAGCCTACTCTAAGGAAAGCTTTACTGATATCAGCAGTATAAGCGAAAATACCAGTGCGGAATCGTAATAATACATCATGTAGCCTTTGTGTCAGGCTAGGTCCCTTTTGGAGACTTTCATTCAAGGACACGCTGTTTGTCTTCACTTTGGCACTACAGTTGAAAACGATACGTATTGGTGTTGTCAATGAATCTTTCACCACAGCGTGATGGGGTAAATAGTGACCTGTTTTTCAGTCATCATTATCAACAATTTCGATAAATTTACTATTGAGTTGTTGTTGAATTAATTGATGATACATGTTCAATTTATCTGGCTGTTTCTTCAGCCGTATTAATTGAGACTGTAATTGAGAGGCTGCCATGAAATAATTAACTGGAAGTTGGGGATGATTTAACTTCCATGGCAGTCTCACCCAGTATTTTTTGTCTTTATAGACAACTGTGTCCAGATATTGCTGGTAAGTCCACGTATCATCAGGGCTTGGTTTATCAGGGACAATACCTAAAGTGTCTAAATCCCACAGACGATGTACAGGTGGATCAGACTCATTATCTTCAGATATTTCTCTGAAATGTAGGGGTGACTGTTCCAAGCCTAGTCACGCCACTATTGAATTGTTAGTTTGTTTGTTGGTTGACGCTGTTTTTTGTTGGAAAAGCACCGGTCCAGTAAGCAATTGCCTCCAGCAGATGACAACAAATTCATTCCGTGTTGTCTGGTGCATCCTGTTATATATTTGTAATAATAGTCAGCGCCTGTTAGGATACCAACATCTGTGAGGCAGTCAGAATTTATTTTGTGATCTGCTAGCCTCATGCGGTTACGTTTGAGATATCTCGCAGTGCGAGCTAGTCCTGTGACCTGCAGGTCTGAAGGAAGTTGATCTACTACTACTGCTTGTATTGGACTAGTGGAAGATCCAAGTCTCACTAATACCTTAACTACTTGGTATTCCCGAGGTCCACTATTAGTCAAGAACCCAGAAATATTCAGTCTCACACTTTTGGCAGGTTTTAATTTCAACTGCTCGACTAATTGTTGCGTGATGAAGGTTTTCTGTGATCCTTGATCAAAGAGACCTCTAGTGTTAACTCTAGACTTCCTATCAATTAGTTTAAGTTGAGCCGTAGGCAAAGTAGTATTATTGCCTGAATCAGTAGCAAGTACATTTATTTCTTGGTGTACCTAGCTATATTGCACTGTGGTAGAATTCATAGAATCCTCCCTAGGTGTCACAGATTGTGTAGAAGTTTTTCTACATATGTCATAATGATGTACACCTATGTTGCATCTACTGCACAACCATAACTGCACTACACATTTACTGGGATTATGAGAATCCATGAACTTGGTGCATCTGTGTAATTCTTGTAGCCGTTTAATCCTGGTATTAAAGTTAGGATAAACATTGCATTTGTAGATGACATGTTCTTGTTCACAGAACAGACACTTTCTCTCTCTGGCTGAGTTTGTCTTTTTAGTAGACATATCAGTTGTAGTGTCAGAGGGAGATACAGAATAAATACCTACACTACCACTCCTTTTTCCAGTGGATGGAGTAGTCCTAGGGTTGGATTTATTGGACTTATTCAAAGTCGATTTGGGTTTGTCAAGGTTAAGTTGTTTAGACTCAGGTTTAATCTTATCATGAGTTTTCAACCTGTTAACTGTTATTCTCAGTCCCTCGAATATTTGCTCGAGAGTGAGAAACTCGGTTTTATAGTGTGAGCAGATTTCTGCTAAAATATTTCGAGGTAATTTCCTCTGTAAAAGTAACTTAATTGACCATTCTGAGGCTAGTACATCAACTTTAGTACCTAAGGCCTTCACTAGAGACTCTACTTCTAGCCTGAAGCTTTGAAGTGAGTCTGGTCGGTTACTTGGTGCATTCAGATCCAGTAACTGGTAATACATGTTAGCTATACTCAACTCCTTGTTGCAATAGTTCAACTTTAGTAGTTTTATAGCTTCCTCATAATTACTCTCAGTGAGAGCTAGGTTATTTATGACCTTTTTAGCCTCCACTTTGAGAAGACTAATCAGGTATGAGAATTTAGAAACTCTGTCAAGAGAAGATTTTTTATGTATATGAACTTCAAATGAAGTCCAAATTGTGTCCCAATTTTCTTCATCCAGCCCTGCAAATGTAGGTAAGTCTAAAGTAGGTAGACGAACCTCAGGTAATTGATTACTGGATTGAGACATAGTATTATTTGCATTAGATTTATGTTGTGTTACTATATTGGATAGTATGTCAAGTTTATCTTGAATCTCATCTTCATACTGAGAAATTTCTGCTAGAGTTTGATCTATTTCATCAGGATCAGTTTCAGTTGCATTCAGTAGGTCGAGATAAGACTGGCTTGTAGATCTGACTTGATCAAATTTGAGATTAGCTTCTCTCAATGATGTTTCTAGTTGATAGTAATCAATGGGAGTTGCTTTAGACAAAGTATCAGACTTATTAATTAGTCTGGTTAAATGACCTTTAAGGCCAATATAGGTTCTCCTTAACTGTTCAGGAGTAGCCATGTTGGCTTTAAGTCCAAGTTTCATAGGAGTTGAATAAGTATTACTAGTGAAGCTGGGGTAGTTGCTCATTAGTTGACAAGTAATATTGAATATAGCCTAAATTAACGTGGCTAAATTACACTCTAACCTCACTCGAGGTTAAATGTACCTACCTAACAATAAGTAGCTAAGGATTTTGAGCAGTGCTTGAATGTCACCATTAACTTTCTTCCGGCTAGCTCTTCTTTATCACCATTAGATGTAATAGTGATCATTCAGCAGCACTCAAAATTCATACACACAAATAATTGATATGGATATACTCTAATCTGAGTTACTTTAAAATTTGAATCCCACCCTTGGTAGGGTCAGCACAAGAATGAATAGTGTATGCACTACTGACTAGTCCAAGACTAGTTGAAAGAATTTCTACCTAAGAAACTACTAATTTATTTAGTCTGCATTTGTGCAAAACTCAGCACAATCACAGCCTAAATTCCTACCTAATAAAGGTTGGCATAGGTTAATTTGTGGTGCAATAGTGAATATACAGTTGTGCTGTTTTTTTGGGTTTTTAGAATTTATAGTTTATATAAAGGTGCACTTGCACACACAGGGGAAAATACAAATAAGTACAGTTAATTTTGGCTTGCCAGCCACAGCCTTTTATGGTGGTTGATTGTGTTGATCAATTTGTCAACTACATGTGACCTAAACTCGCCTGACAGGTGTACACCATCTCTTGCCAGGTTTTGCCTGTATGGTCTGGCTGTAAATTGAATGTAAGTGGTATCCAATCATACTCTCTTCCTCAGCCTGAAGTTTATATATTTGGCAGCTCTTTAGTAATATCCTGGACTCACTCCCCCAAGATTATTATTGCTCAGTTGGCGAGGTTCCCCCAATGTGAACACTACTGAACTGCTAACAAGCTTAAATGAGGAAAGTATTGTTTTAAGGTGATTAATTACCTCAGCTGGGTGTCGAGTAGGATGGATGTCATTACCACCTAAATAAATAATAGTTAGATGGTGAGGCCACTCTAACACAGGTGTTAATGTGGAGTTATTATAGAAGTTATGAGCTGTTGCTCCTGGTGACCTGAAGATTCTTACCTCAGTGTGAGGTATAGGTCTGAGTGTTGTGGGCAATTGACTGTGTCCCACGAGTGCTACTTTATACATGAGGTATAAGCAGCAAATAAATTGGTGTGAATTAGGCTAACCTATGTGGTACCCTGCCGGTAGCCACAATTAATAAAATGTGTTAGCCTAGATTACTACACACAGTAATTAGTTATGATTATGGTATTAATTGTAATACATCCGGTTCGATAAGGACCATATTTGTGCTTTAATATACTGTACCTACAATTTTCTCTCATCTTTTTTTTTTCTTGCTATGTAACTGTTATCAATTTTTTTTATAAATTTTGCAAGTATTTACCTACTAAAAATTTTCTTAGATTAAGGACCTGCCCGAAACGCTGCGCGTACTAGTGGCTTTACAAGACTGTAATTACCATTTTATGTATCCTCACATTCCCAATGTACCTTCTCGCATATGCATAAATAAATAAATAAATAAATATTTTTGTGTTGGGAAGAAAGCTTACTCTCTATTAATTGATTGATATTTAATTAATAGATTAATTTGAATTAATCGAAGGACCACCCTATTTTGACTGAAAAGGGAAACAGATAAAGTTAAATGATAAGGACTGAAACACCAGTGCCTATGGATAAGAAACTATTAAAGATTATTCTTTAAACTTCAATGGGCTGTTTAATATTAATGTTCGAGAATAAACTTTCCGTCCTTCACAAAATGGGGGGTTAATACCAGAAGTAATCTACTCCCAGTACGCTTCATCGAGGCTGGTTCTTCCTCGAATAAAATTAGTAATGTCTACTAAATACTATATTAAGAAACATTAGATAAATTAATTAATGGTAAAAAGATTATATGTTGATTAACCAAGAAATTATTCTCATTTGACTTTTATGAGGCTATCATATTACATTAGATATCTCATCAAATAAACTAAAAGTCTTTGACTGATAATCGGTTCTAGAATTTTCTCAAAGAAATAATAGAAAAGGGTTCAGCTGCTTAGCTGTAATAGTGAACGGAGAGGTATAGGTGCAATGGCGTCGTCTGCTACTTGCTGCAACACGTGAGCTCGAGCATGGCGTCGTCGGAGCATGAGGACCACGACCGCTTACAACACAAGCTGAAATTTCAACTGAATATACTAATTGTTTACACCTACTATCTAGTATCCTCACTATGCCATAGAAGGAATAAAATTTATTCCTTATGGACGTACTTATTGTTTAGGGAGGTCGCGTGTCTCACGCATTCACATCAGAATTTAATAATCACGGATAATTCTTTTCCGTGTAATTACTGATGTAATGCATTAATGAGAACCGAGTTGCAATTATAGGGAATTAAATAATATCATATTCTCGTTAAATGGTGTTAATCGAGAAATAGAGAGAAATTTTATTCCCTCCATAGCATTCATACGTAACAGATAAAACTGTTACTTGATAATAATTTCAGTTAATAACTCTCGGTTTTGGTTTATTGGGAGCTATGTTATCCGTAGTTAATTATTGTACGGAATACTGATAAATTTAGAGAACTAAATTCAATTCTCTAACATATTGGGAATAAATATGTTTAGATGGACATTATCTGACGCAATCCTGCTTCTCGATGTCGTGAGAATATTAGCAATATGCTCAGATAAAGAAATATTAATTAATGTTAATACTACCGTTAGTGGAATTAATAACTACTGTAATTAGTATGTAATAATGATGTATTATAATATAAATGGTAGTGTGTCAGTGTTGGAAATTTCCAACATATAACTCCCATCGCCCAATGTTAACGAAACAAGTTACAAATAAAAGGTTAAACACTCCATGGCTTACAAAGGGTATACTTAAATCTATTTTAAAAAACATGACCTTGAAAAGAAGTATAGGTTAGGAGTCGTCTAAAAAGAATTTTCAAAGATTTACTCATCCATGCTGTCTAAAATAATTAGAAGAGCCAAAATAAAATACTACGAAAATAAATTTACCCAAATTAAGGGCAACGTTAGGAAAACATGGAGCACTATCTCCCAAATATTAGGATCAAAAACGATTTTGAATAAAAAACAATTCTCCTATCCAATGACGATGGTGTGCTTTCAGCCTCAGACACTGCTATTGAATTCAATAGGTTCTTTTCATCCATTGGAACATCCCTTGCTCATGATATTCCATCCTCACTCACTAATATTAAAGCCTACCTTACAGGTAACTATCCAGAGTCTCTGTACCTAGCTCCCGCTAATTCCTCTGGTGTTAATGAGGTAATCCTTTCCCTTAAAACTAAGTCAAGTGCCCTTGATGAGATACCAACTCTAATTTACAAAAAAAAACTCCAGATTTCTAGCTCCTGCCAGTGCATTGCTCTTCAACAAATCACTTTAACTCCAAACCTTTCCAGATATTCTAAAAAAAAACGAGAGTAACTGCAATCCACAAATGTGATGATCTCACTGATGTCAACAATTACAGACCTATATCAATTCTGCCAACCCTGTCAAATATATTTGAAAAGCTAATCTACAAGCAGCTTTTCTCATTTCTAGCCAAACTCAATATACTTAGCTCTTGCCAATATGGTTTCAGATCCAATAAAAGCACTAATGATGCACTTATTAGTATGATTAACTTGATATATACAGCTCTTGATAAAAATGAGTTCCCTGTTGGGTTATTTGTGGACCTACGTAAGGCTTTTGACACTGTCAACCACCAAAACCTTCTTCTTAAATTACATCATTATGGAGTCAGAGGTCACTCTCTGCAATACCTTCAGTCTTACCTTACTGACAGGCTCCAGTATGTTTCTGTGAATAATTCCATTTCTCCTATACAACCCATCAACATTGGTGTTCCTTAGGGCAGCATACTTGGCCCTCTCCTCTGTCTCATCTACATTAATGACCTTCCAAATGCCTCTCAACACCTCAAACCAATCTTGTTTACTGATGACACAACTTTCATTTTCTCCAGTCCTGACCCTCTTGCTCTAAATGTCACTGTCATTGTCACTAAATGACACTGAACTAAATAAAGTCCATCTTTGGCTAACTGCTAACAAACTCACCCTTAACATTGACAAAACTTTCTATATTTTGTTTGGTAATAAATCCTCAAATGAAATTAATCTAAGAATAAACAATATACAAATCAATAGTAAAGTTGACGGTAAATTTCTTGGTGTCCTCATGGATAACAAACTGAATTTCCAGGGACACATTCTAAATATAGCAAAAAAGTTTCTAAAACTGTTGGCATTCTTTCTAAGATCAGATATTATGTACTTCGCCCTGCCCTGGTGACGCTCTATTACTCCCTCATCTATCCTTATCTCAACTATGGTATTTGTGCTTGGAGTTCTACTGCCCAAAATCATTTACGTTCTCTAATTACCCAACACAAAGCTTCTGTTAGACTAATATCTAACTCTGGCCCCAGACAGCACTCGGTACCCTTAGTCAAATCTCTGAATATGTTAGATATTAAGTCACTGCACATCCTCTCTTGTGCACTCTATATATTTAAAAGTCTGAATTGTAATGTCATTCCTGACCTTCAACGCTTCCTAGAAGGTTGTAACAGAACTCATGAGCACCACACCAGAAACAAATACATATTTGATATTCCAAGAGTACGACTTAATCAAACTAGGAATGCTCTACAAATCAAGGGACCCAGAATGTGGAATGACCTTCCCAATCATGTTAATGACTGTACCTCTCTCAACCAGTTTAAGATGAAAACTAAGCACTACCTAATTAACTCCATGTAACCTACCTTACCCCTAAATGTCAACCCATGTCTGCTATTTTTAAACAATCTTGTTTGTTGACCAACTTGTATATTGGCTATTTTCTACCATGTCCCCCCCCCCTTTTTTTATCTTTTATTTTTTTTCTTTCAATGCAACTGATACTTTAAGCTCAATTACTATTAAGTTTTAGTCTGTGTTTTTCCCCACCTCACCTTGCGGGAAACGCTATGCGTACTAGTGGCTTTAGGTATTGTATGTACTACCTCTATCTATTAATCCAACATGATGTTTGTGACTAATCCTCTATGTATGTACTTTTACCTGAATAAAATTTTTATTTTATTTGATTTGATTTGAATTTAAGCCCTAGAAGAACTATTGGAGAAATAAGCATTTCTAAACAAAAGTTGTATGTGTGTGTACTCACCTATTTGTACTCACCTATTTGTGCTTGTGGGGGTTGAGCTCTGGCTCTTTGGTCCTGCCTCTCAACTGTCAACCAACTGGTGTACAGATTCCTGAGCCTACTGGGCTCTATCATATCTACATTTGAAACTGTGTATGGAGTCAGCCTCCACCACATCACTATTCAATGCATTCCAGTTGTTAACTACTCTGACACTGAAAAACATTATTTCTAATGTCTCTGTGGCTCATTTGGGTATAAGTTTCCACCTGTGCCCCCTTGTTCGTGTCCCACCCGTGATAAAGAGTTTGACTTTGTCCCCCTGTCAATTCCCCTGAGAATTTTGTAGGTGGTTATCATGTCTCCTCTTACTCTTTTGTTTTCCAGGGATGTGAGGTTCAGCTTCCTTAGCCTTTCTTCGTAGCTCATACCTCTCAGTTCCAGGACCAGTCTAGTGGCATACCTCTGAATCTTCTCTAACTTTGTCTTGCGTTTAACTAGTTATGGACTTCAGGCTGGAGCTGCATACTCCAGGATTGGTCTTACATAAGTGGTATACAGGGTCCTGAACGATTCCTCACACAAGTTTCTAAAAGGAGTTCTTATGTCGGCCAGCCTACCATATGCCGCTGATGATATCCTTTTTATGTGGGCCTCTGGAGACAGGTTCAGTATGATATCAACCTCCCAGAACTTTCTCTCTATTTGATTCTTGCAGAATATCACCTTCCAGAAGGTACCTGGTGTTCAGCCTTCTGCTCCCTTCGTCTAATTTCATTATTTTACACTTTCCTGAGTTGAACTTTAGTAACCATATTCTAGTCCATTCCACCAGTTTATCCAGGTGGTCCTGTAGTCTCTGTCTATCTTTATTTATCTTGATTCTTGTCATATTTTTTTGCATCGTCAGCAAACATTGAGGGGAATAAGTCTATAACTTCTGGAAGATTGTTTACATATATTAGAAACACGATGGGTCCAGGCTTAGAGCCCTGTATTCACCTAGATGTCATTGCGGGAGTTGAGATCTGCTCTTTTGGCCCGCCTCTCAACTGTCAATCAACTGTTTCTACTATATTTTTTTCCACAACACACCCACACACACATACCCCAGGAAGCAGCCCGTGACAGCTGACTAACTCCCAGGTACCTATTTACTGCTAGGTAACAGGGGCGTAGGTTGAAAGAAACTCTGCCAATCGTTTCTCGCCGGTGCCCAGGATCGAACCCGGGACCACAGGATCACATGTCCAGTGTGCTGTCCGCTCGGCCGGCCATCCCTGTGGAACCCAGCTGGTGACATCTCGCCATTCTGATGTCTCCCCCCTCAGTTGCTCGTTGTTTCCTGGTGCTTAGATACTCCCTTAAATAGGGTAA
This sequence comes from Procambarus clarkii, assembly GCF_040958095.1. NCBI lineage: Eukaryota > Metazoa > Arthropoda > Malacostraca > Decapoda > Cambaridae > Procambarus > Procambarus clarkii. The sequence continues at coordinate 3,056,925 of NC_091183.1, read as the reverse complement.
ATTGAGATTAGAACCATGCACAACACCTGAACAGGTGATCCCAGTGGCCCTCTGCCCAGGTATTGCACCTAGCTCTAGTCTCAAGGTGAGTGTGGGGGTCTCCGGGGGCGCGTGTGTGTGATCTCGTGGCACGTTGTGAGTCACCGGGGGGGGGGGGGTGTGGCTCCGCATGCCTGGGAGTGGTCTCGAGGCAGGTTGTGGGTCGAGGGGGGGGGGTGTGGCTCCGCATGCCTGGGAGTGGTCTCGAGGCAGGTTGTGGGTCGAGGGGGGGGGGGTGTGGCTCCACATGCCTGGGAGTGGTCTCGAGGCAGGTTGTGGGTCGAGGGGGGGGGGTGTGGCTCCACATGCCTGGGAGTGGTCTCGAGGCAGGTTGTGGGTCGAGGGGGGGGGAGGTGTAAGTTGAAAGTGTATGTGTGGGTATTGTAGAGTTAATCATCATATGTAGATTTATAGTTAAATAATAATAATAGTATGAAGGGAAGGAGATGACTATGTTGAGCCAGGAGTGCCCCCAACACAAGACAAGACATGGGGCAGGAGAGCTGGTAATATGTTGTTGGTGTTGGTGTTGTTGTTGTTGTTGTTAGGTGTGAGTCAAGTGGTGCTCGATGTGGAAGAGTGATAAGGGCTGTAGGAGGAGGAGGCCTCTGCTGCAGTCACCCTCGTCTTTCTCTCTCTCTCTCTCATGTTGTGTTTATGGCACAGGGCACATACCACATGCCACATGGCTAGGATAATGGGTAATATGATGATGTTGTATGGAAAGGCTAGAGAAGGTAATAGGGTGTCTGGGAGGCATCTGTTCGTCACTGCCTCAGCTTCCATAGTCGTGTATTACCTTCTCTTACAGTTTACTGCCGCCCCCCACACCATAGCACACAACAAGTAAGGTAACTCTCACAGTCGTTACACAAAAAAATGTTATTTAGGCAAATACTGATGTTTGCATATTCTGTTACATTACGCTACACTATGTTACAAAAATAACAGTATTATTATTGGGAGGGTGTTATATTGAAGACAGACTAAGACAGACTTTTACTTTAAAAAATTATATTTTGGACATCAGAGAGAGATGATTTCCACGATGGTTACATTGTGTTACAAGGACTAAAACAAACACACACTGTAATATTAACGTTACATTTCGTTACACTATGTTACAAGAATATCACTAATATTTTTTGGTGACTTATATTGAAGATGGACTAAATAGGTTTTAACTTTAAAAATGGTATTTGGACTGAGAAATTGGTGTTTCCCAGTTGACCACGTTACGTTACAAGGCGTAAAACACACAGTAACATGGATTTGGATTTGTTATAATAAGATTGAAGACTGCTTTACTTGTCAGGCCTTGAGGACGACCACCCCAGTGGCCCATGTTCTTGGAAGAGACTTGTCAGGCCTCGAGGACGACCACCCCAGTGGCCCATGTTCTTGGAAGAGACTTGTCAGGCCTCGAGGACGACCACCCCAGTGGCCCATGTTCTTGGAAGAGACTTGTCAGGCCTCGAGGACGACCACCCCAGTGGCCCATGTTCTTGGAAGAGACTTGTCAGGCCTCGAGGTAAATTTAGAAACTGTACTTGTGGTTGATCTCGAACCTATTGCTGATGTGACGATGTGTATTGAATTTTGTAACTAGCTCATCAAGATTGTAACTTGCTTAGCTAAATGAATTGTGGGGTTCAGTCCCTGAGCCCATTATGTGCCTCTGTAACCCTTTCCAATACCGCCCACAAGATGGGTATGGGGTGCATAATAAATGAACTAAACTAACTAACTGATGAAAAACACACTAATGTTATTGGTTTGGTGTTATAATGTAGACGGACTAAGCCGAACTCTATTCGGGTTAAGAAATGGATGTTCCATTATGCTCCATTATTGTTACAAGATTAACAGTGGAAGCTGTGTAGGACTGAGATTTTAGGAGAAAGCAGACTGATACCTCAGATAGGTAAGACAGGGGCTGACCTCTAAAATGTCAGGCAGCGCTAACGAGACAGAAATGACAGACAGCACTAACACCTTAAGGCTGTCTTGGCTGTCATCCGAGTCAAGGCCGTTCTGAAGCTGACTGCCTAAGACAACATATACAGACTTGATGATCGTATTATTATTATTATTATTTACTTTTAAGATTGGAAAACCTTTAAACTAAGCTTGATGGTAGAAGCTAATTTAAGAGTGATAAATATCTGTTTGAAATTTGCTCTACCGCTAAGATATTGGAAACCGTGAAGAAGGAAGTGGTTGAGGTAGAAAGCGAGAGAGAGAGAGACTTCCTTTTCCTTCGGGATAATGTGCCTTTTATTTTGTTACTAAATAATTACTAATGAAGAGACATAGAAAGCCTCTTTGTTTTCCTCTGATAGTTTAGTTTGATGTTGATATTGTACAAATGGATCAGCAATATTGTTATGCGGCTGTGGTGGTAGGTATAGCACAGGCCACACACACACCTTCTCTACTGCAAAAACTTAACAACATTAATATGGAACAGCTTACCCGTCAACCGACTTTTTTTAACTATCGCAGAATAAACAGAAGGTTGTGGACCTTCCTTATTCTAGACAATATTACGGACACTCAGTCGCTGATGAGTGGTAGGTCAGAACGGTGGCAGAACGAACGAGTGGCAGGTCAGAACGCAAAGAGGAGAGGAGGGAGGTGTGGGGGTGTTGTTGACAAAATACGGTCGTTTGCTGGACATGTATCGCAGTACCAGCTGAGACATCAAAGAGTGAAAACCGATCCCATTAGCTCCGTTTTGACATGGACTAATGACACCTCCTGGGTCATTGTGAGAGTTACCTTACTTGTTGTGTGCTATGGTGTAGGGGGCGGCAGTAAACTCTAAGAGAAGGTAATACACAACTATGGAAGCTGAGGCAGTGACGAACAGATGCCTCCCAGACACCCTATTACCTTCTCTAGCCTTTCCATACATCATCATCATATTACCCTTTATCCTAGCCATGTGGCATGTGGTATGTGCCCTGTGCCATAAACACAACATGAGAGAGAGAGAGAGAAAGACGAGGGTGACTGCAGCAGAGGCCTCCTCCTCCTACAGCCCTTATCACTCTTCCACATCGAGCACCACTTGACTCACACCTAACAACAACAACAACAACACCAACACCAACAACATATTACCAGCTCTCCTGCCCCATGTCTTGTCTTGTGTTGGGGGCACTCCTGGCTCAACATAGTCATCTCCTTCCCTTCATACTATTATTATTATTTAACTATAAATCTACATATGATGATTAACTCTACAATACCCACACATACACTTTCAACTTACACCTCCCCCCCCCCCTCGACCCACAACCTGCCTCGAGACCACTCCCAGGCATGTGGAGCCACACCCCCCCCCCTCGACCCACAACCTGCCTCGAGACCACTCCCAGGCATGTGGAGCCACACCCCCCCCCCCTCGACCCACAACCTGCCTCGAGACCACTCCCAGGCATGTGGAGCCACACCCCCCCCCCTCGACCCACAACCTGCCTCGAGACCACTCCCAGGCATGTGGAGCCACCCCCCCCCTCGACCCACAACCTGCCTCGAGACCACTCCCAGGCATGTGGAGCCACACCCCCCCCCTCGACCCACAACCTGCCTCGAGACCACTCCCAGGGCATGTGGAGCCACACCCCCCCCCTCGACCCACAACCTGCCTCGAGACCACTCCCAGGCATGTGGAGCCACACCCCCCCCCCTCGACCCACAACCTGCCTCGAGACCACTCCCAGGCATGTGGAGCCACACCCCCCCCCCCCCTCGACCCACAACCTGCCTCGAGACCACTCCCAGGCATGCGGAGCCACCCCCCCCCCCCTCGACCCACAACCTGCCTCGAGACCACTCCCAGGCATGCGGAGCCACACCCCCCCTCCCCTCGACCCACAATCTGCCTCGAGACCACTCCCAGGCATGTGGAGCCACACCCCCCCCCCCCTCGACCCACAACCTGCCTCGAGACCACTCCCAGGCATGCGGAGCCACCCCCCCCCCCTCGACCCACAACCTGCCTCGAGACCACTCCCAGGCATGCGGAGCCACCCCCCCCCCCTCGACCCACAACCTGCCTCGAGACCACTCCCAGGCATGCGGAGCCACACCCCCCCCCCTCGACCCACAACCTGCCTCGAGACCACTCCCAGGCATGCGGAGCCACCCCCCCCCCCCCCCTCGACCCACAACCTGCCTCGAGACCACTCCCAGGCATGCGGAGCCACCCCCCCCCCTCGACCCACAACCTGCCTCGAGACCACTCCCAGGCATGTGGAGCCACCCCCCCCCCCTCGACCCACAACCTGCCTCGAGACCACTCCCAGGCATGCGGAGCCACCCCCCCCCCCTCGACCCACAACCTACCTCGAGACCACTCCCAGGCATGTGGAGCCACCCCCCCCCTCGACCCACAACCTGCCTCGAGACCACTCCCAGGCATGCGGAGCCACACCCCCCCCCCCCTCGACCCACAACCTGCCTCGAGACCACTCCCAGGCATGTGGAGCCACCCCCCCCCCCGGTGACTCACAACGTGCCACGAGATCACACACATGCGCCCCCGGAGACCCCCACACACCTTGAGACTAGAGCTAGGTGCAATACCTGGGCAGAGGGCCACTGGGATCACCTGTTCAGGTGTTGTGCATGGTTCTAGTCTCAATTTACACTACTCCCTTATCATTTGGAGCACCTTACCTTTTACTCCTGCCTGTTGCTCTAACTTTTGTAACAGCCTTTTGTGAAGTACTGTGTCAAAGGCTTTCTGACAAAAAAAAAATCCAAAAAAATACAGTCTGCCAACCCTTCTCTTTCTTGCCAAATTTGTGTTACTTGGTTATAGAAGTTTAATAAACCTGTGATGCACAATTTGCCATCTCTGAACCCATGCTGGTTGTTACAACACTGGTGTTTGCTTTGTGGGGGTCAATATTTAAGTTAATGGGGTTCTTATTAGTGGGGTTAGGTAAGGCCCGGCCCCCAGGGAAAACATTCCCAGAAAAGTATTAATTACTTCAAATGGTCTACAATCTAGCCACTGTGCTGCTCGCCTTCCAAATAGGGACCAAACTTGTGCGCAGAAAATAAATTCTCGGGAAATTTTTATATTTTGTTTGAAAGAGTTAAAAACCCTTCCCTGAAAATGGTAATGTGAACAAAAACTTAAAATTGTACTAACTTTGGCCGCAATGGTGTTCGTAACTTTGTGCCTGATGTCATCAATCCCTGGTCGCCTGTGAAGTAAGCTCCCGGGGCCAGCAGCGTGCCTGGTTCAAGATGTCAATGTTGATATGGGACTAGGTTATCAATAAACACTAGTCACTGTAAATATGGGACTAGTGCAATATATATTAAATTGTGATTATATTTTATGTTAAATAATTCAACTTGTTTTCATTCCTGACTGCTAAAGACCACACAGATAGCGGAAAACCTTCCACCATCATATTGTCCATGTTAGAGATGGTAAATGATGCAGCCATCCTTAAATTGTTTAAGGGTAAACAAGCAGTCTGTATTGATTACTTATCACCCATATATTTAAAAAAAAAATTAATTTTGCCCCGAGGGGCGAGTTTATTGGGCAGCGCCACTCATCTTGTAAGTGGACACACCGCAATAGCAGCATGTACAATACTCCCCAATAGGAAGAAAACCCGCTGGGTTGTTCATCCTGTCACTTGTACCTAGACACAACTGGGACTTCCTTAACTGTCTCAAGTGAACAGCTCGTGTTCTAAACGAACCACGTCTTCCTTCTCGCGATAACTTTTACAACGCATTGAAAGATGAAAAGTTGTCCGAAGAAGATTATGAGCAAGCGTTAGAAATGTACATAACACAGTGTTGTAATATCGGGGAATATCTTGTTTTATATCTCAAAGTAGACACCAGATTATTGACAAATGTGTTCTCAGTATGGTGGGATACCTTGCTTCTTCTCTACAAATGAGACATTTTCCACTAAATTTCTCTCCCTCATTCGCCTGGGATGCTTGCTTGCTCAAATATAAAGTAGAACTGGATGTAGTGTCAGACCCTCTTTTATACGACTTACTCCGCCGAAATCTCCGCGGGGGGTTCACAAGTGAAACTAGACAGTACATGAATGCGGAGAACCAACACACAGAGGCAGAACCGAGTGATGATAGTAGTTACATTATCTACTTAGACTTCAGTATGTAAGGAGTGAGCATGACTGAACTACTCCCCAGCGGCGGGATACAGAAGCTAACAAGCACAACAACATGCTGGAGCGAGGATTAGAGAATATTGCGTGTAACGGACCAAAAGTATACTAGGTATTTTGTGATACAAAACTTTTTTCTCTCGATGTTGCAAGATACACGAATGAACTATTCCCTGTTGACCAGACCACTCACTAGAAGGTGAAGGGACGACGACGTTTAGGTCCGTCCTGGACCATTCTCAAGTCGAATCGACTTGAGAATGGTCCAGGACGGACCGAAACGTCGTCGTCCCTTCACCTTCTAGTGTGTGGTCTGGTCAACTTACTTTAGCCCCGTTACTTTGACTCATCGCCTGCATATGAACTATCCCCTGGTTCTCTCCCATGCTGGCGTTATGGAACATCAGATTTCACCTTACAGTAAAAATATTTCTACAAAAGAAAGCTGAAGACTCCCAAAAACAACACTAAATTAATCACCTCACATTTTCTTCATAAAGTCTACCTGGTTCGTCTTGATCGGCTGTATTTGTAAAAGCATATCAGATTAGAAGTAGCCAAAGTTCACAACATTTATGAATTCAACCAGGCGACTTACCTTAAAGATTTCATTGAAGCCAATGTTCGTGAACGAACCAATACCAAATGCATGATAAAACAAAAGGCTTTCAAACATGTATCAATGGTAAGTCTCACAGAAGTTTCTTAACATGGGAACAAACACTACTTAGTCACTAATTGTAGGGCCTCCCAGAAACACACTCGCATCCCATTCTTCAAGTGTAGTCAGTTGTTGAGTAAAAACCGGGTGATGAGCACTATCAAGAGAAAATCTCTCTTAGTCAACATTCCCACCTATCTTGGATAACACATATTACAAATTGCTAAGAGACCATGTTTAGACATTTTTTCATTGATAATAATGCCAGGGCCTCAAGAAATGTTGATGAGCGTTCAAAAAATATTCAAACCACTACATTAATTAATCACAGTATAGCTGTGGCTGATGTAAAGGATTATCTGAAATCTTTCGCTGAACATACGCTACATTATTTACACCCCACATAATTTTGCGCGGCGTCACACATTAAGTCCAAAACCATGAATGTTTCAGTCTATTGACTTGGGCGAAATGAGTATGTTGTCAGAACATAATGACGGGGTAAAATATCTACTGGTATGTGTGGACATATTCTCTATGTTTGCTCAAGAAATACCATTATCTAGCAGAGATGGAAAAAGTACAAGTAAAGCATCAGCTTTAATTCTGGAAACCCCACAATCTCAGGGAATATGTAAAATTATTATGATCGAGGTGGAGAATTTTACAATGCACCCATGAAGAAGATGTTAGCTTCTTAAAATGTTAAGTTATATAGTGTATTTTCTCAGAAGACCAAAACCTCAATAGCTGAGAGGTTCATACGTACTTTAAAAGATAAACTTTACAAGTACATAACAGCACGCAAAACTTAAGACAACATGCAAACTTCACCAGATATTGTGAAAACATATAATTTATCCCCACATAGAGGATTCAAGGGAAAGACACCTGTAGAGGTTCACACGTTATCTACACCTAGAGAGATTGTTGAATCATTTAACTTAATGTATAAAAGCCAGAACTAAGTAAAACTAAGAGAGGTATCATTCCACTGTTGGATGTCGGTGATGCTGTACGTATCACACTATCAGATCGTATTTCCAAGTTTAGGAAGGGGTTTAAACAACAGAACAAGTGAGAGTTCTTTACTGTCACACAAATTGATCAGTCAACACATCCCATTATAGTTTCTAAATGATTTGAATGGGAAGGACATTGAGGGTGGGTTCTATAACGAAGAATTAACACCTACTAACTTACCTCACACCTTTAATATTGAAAAGATATTACACAAATGCAAAGTATAGGGTAAACTTCAGTATAAAGTCAGATACGTCGGTTATGATCAGTCATTTGATTAGTTGATCGATGCTGACAATTTATTACATATATAATGAAGAAACTCATTAGTTCATAATACAAGGAGTTGATCCAGTTACTATCCAAGCTTCAGTATTCCTCAAGAAAACAACTGATTGATAAATTGAAGAAACAACATACAAATTGTTTATCTGAAATTTGACAGAGTGTGGGTGGGTTTTCCTTATTTTCTCATTCACAATTTGTACTATTTATTTTTTCTTCGCATCTTTTACTCAGAAACATCTCACCTGACAGAGATCCTCCAATAATCATCTACTTTCACGAAACCTTTCCTCTATACTCTCTATATGATGTGAACTATTTGTAATTTTAGTAGCTATTCCTAACTAATGAGATGCTTTCCACTATTTTACATTTTTAGGCTACAGTTTTGTACTCCTTATTTTTACTCTACATCCTTTTTTTATTATTATTAATACATGAGGTACATCTGCATTAGTGCAGCTACCCTAGACTATATGAAGTGGAGTACAGTTTGTCAAAAAAGCTAACTAGATGATGCTAAAAAAATTCCCATCACACAGGATGGTTAGTCATACAGAGGCATGTGATAGGCAGTCTGCACTGGCAGACTGCCGATGCTTTTTTGAGGATATCATCAACACAGGAGTGAATAAGGCAGCAGTGGTAATATAAGTCCCCATCTCGTCCTTACACTCATGCTCTCATACAAGTCTACGGGGTTAACTCACAAGTTCTTGTTTAAGTCTACCGTCATTGCACACCTCTTCTCCTTTTAGGCTATGGTATTTTCACACCATTAAAAAAAAGCCTATAGATTTTACTCAATTTAAGTCGATGGGATCTACACAATAGTTGTTAGTTAAGTCTACAGCTTTGCATACCTTTTCTTAGTTTGACTCACTAAAATTTAGTTTGACTCACACCTTAATTAGTTTAGTAAAACTCACTTCATATTTTAGTTTATGGCTTTGCAACCCTTTAAAAAAATACAGATTTTGCACACACAATTTAGGTCTATGGCTTTGCACGCCCTTCTCCAAATGGCTCATACAGTCATAGTCACCTTTTACCCTACTTGTCACTGTGTTCAGCCGTTAGAGACACCCTACCCCAGGCTTGGGTATGGGTATTATAAGTCCCGGTGTCCATCAGTAAGGCAAGCCACCCTACACCAGACTTGGGTAAGAATATTATGAGTACCAGTGTTCAGCCGTCAGGAAGACACCCTACCCAAGGCTTGGGTATGGGTACTATGAGTTACTGAGTCCTGACATCAGGGAGACACCCTATGCCAGGCTTGGGTATGCGTATTATAAGTCCCAGTGACCAGTAGTCAGTTATCTGTCATAGTTATCATATGGACATATTTCAGACAAGTAATTTCAGTGTTGTAGTTACGATTCATATTGTATAACAACTTTGGTGTGATAGCGCTTTGGTGTGATAGCGCTTTGGTGTGATAGCACTTTGGTGTGGTAGCACTTTGGTGTGATAGCACTTTGGTGTGATAGCGCTTTGGTGTGATAGCACTTTGGTGTGATAGCGCTTTGGTGTGATAGCACTTTGGTGTGATAGCGCTTTGGTGTGATAGCTAGCGATAGTGTTGGAGTGCTCGTCCTGGACGCACTTACTAGGCGAGTATAAAAATATCACCCCAGGGACGTAAAGTCCACTACGGGCTCACCATAGCCCGTGCTACTTGGAACTTTGTATTCCAAGTAGCTGAATCTAAAACAACAACAACCCCAGTGATATCCACTGTACTCGAGCGTCCACTCTGCTAAACATATCTGTGATGGAGCATCTGGTTTCCCTTATGACTGCAATTCAAAAATCCTCCAAATCACTACAATCACTGCTGGTACGGCCCAGTGTCGAGTATACAATCTGCTTGCCAACACAATGCTGTTGATCACAGCCTGTTAAGCAAAACCCCGCCCTCTGCTCCTCTGTATAATATTAGTTCCGCATTAATTTATAATTAACTCTTGGCATCTCTTGGTAGGCTATTCAATTTGTCAAAATCCTCAGGACCTGGGCAGGAGTAAACAATATCTCATTACTGAACATCATTTTACTGTCTCACTAACGAGCATACTTCCCTATCACACATATATCAACACATCAGCAATAACAGTTCTCACTACTAGCATAGTTGTCTTAGAGTTATCGGCTGCTGTAATTGTGTAGCCTAGTCCGAAACTTTCCGAACAAAATAACTTTTGTCATTAATTCAAGTTCATTACATTGTCTTTCTCTGGCCACTATAATATCAATTTAGCTACACCAATGAATGAGACTCATGTTAGCAAAGTTAATGATAAGGACACCATGGTATCTCAGTCTAAGCGAATAATGATTAGACCAAATAAATCTCATAGAAAATAGGATTGAATGTCACTGCAGTTTCTTATCTTATAATTCAAATAATTCTCAGCAACACATACATATATAATAATAATATATTTTGCCCCCATTCTCCGGGCGAGCAAAAATCACCATCCAACACGTGCGGCTCTGCCCAACTGTTCCAGTCACCAGAGGTCAGTCATCAGAGGTCAATCTCCAGAGGTCAGTCACCAGAGGTCAGTCTCCAGAGGTCAGTCTCCAGAGGTCAGTCACCAGAGGTCAGTCTCCAGAGGTCAGTCTCCAGAGGTCAGTCCCCAGAGGTCAGTCTCCAGGGGTCAATCTCCAGAGGTCAGTCACCAGAGGTCAGTCTCCAGAGGTCAGTCTCCAGAGGTCAGTCACCAGAGGTCAGTCTCCAGAGGTCAGTCTCCAGAGGTCAGTCTCCAGAGGTCAGTCTCCAGAGGTCAGTCACCAGAGGTCAGTCACCAGAGGTCAATCTCCAGAGGTCAGTCTCCAGAGGTCAGTCTCCAGAGGTCAGTCTCCAGAGGTCAGTCTCCAGAGGTCAGTCACCAGAGGTCAGTCACCAGAGGTCAGTCTCCAGAGGTCAGTCTCAAGAGGTCAGTCTCCAGAGGTCAGTCACCAGAGGTCAGTCACCAGAGGTCAATCTCCAGAGGTCAGTCTCCAGAGGTCAGTCTCCAGAGGTCAGTCTCCAGAGGTCAGTCTCCAGAGGTCAATCTCCAGAGGTCAGTCTCCAGAGGTCAGTCTCCAGAGGTCAGTCTCCAGAGGTCAATCTCCAGAGGTCAATCTCCAGAGGTCAGTCTCCAGAGGTCAGTGTGCAGAGGTCAGTCTCCAGAGGTCAGTCTCCAGAGGTCAGTGTGCAGAGGTCAGTCACCAGAGGTCAGTCTCCAGAGGTCAGTCACCAGAGGTCAGTCTCCAGAGGTCAGTCTCCAGAGGTCAGTCTCCAGAGGTCAGTCTCCAGAGGTCAGTCTCCAGAGGTCAGTCTCCAGAGGTCAGTCTCCAGAGGTCAATCTCCAGAGGTCAGTCTCCAGAGGTCAGTCACCAGAGGTCAGTCACCAGAGGTCAGTCTCCAGAGGTCAGTCTCCAGAGGTCAGTCTCCAGAGGTCAGTCTCCAGGGGTCAATCTCCAGAGGTCAGTCACCAGAGGTCAGTCTCCAGAGGTCAGTCTCCAGAGGTCAGTCACCAGAGGTCAGTCTCCAGAGGTCAGTCTCCAGAGGTCAGTCTCCAGAGGTCAGTCTCCAGAGGTCAGTCACCAGAGGTCAGTCACCAGAGGTCAATCTCCAGAGGTCAGTCTCCAGAGGTCAGTCTCCAGAGGTCAGTCTCCAGAGGTCAGTCTCCAGAGGTCAGTCACCAGAGGTCAGTCACCAGAGGTCAGTCTCCAGAGGTCAGTCTCCAGAGGTCAGTCTCTAGAGGTCAGTCACCAGAGGTCAGTCACCAGAGGTCAATCTCCAGAGGTCAGTCTCCAGAGGTCAGTCTCCAGAGGTCAGTCTCCAGAGGTCAGTCTCCAGAGGTCAATCTCCAGAGGTCAGTCTCCAGAGGTCAGTCTCCAGAGGTCAGTCTCCAGAGGTCAATCTCCAGAGGTCAATCTCCAGAGGTCAGTCTCCAGAGGTCAGTGTGCAGAGGTCAGTCTCCAGAGGTCAGTCTCCAGAGGTCAGTGTGCAGAGGTCAGTCACCAGAGGTCAGTCTCCAGAGGTCAGTCACCAGAGGTCAGTCTCCAGAGGTCAGTCTCCAGAGGTCAGTCTCCAGAGGTCAGTCTCCAGAGGTCAGTCTCCAGAGGTCAGTCTCCAGAGGTCAGTCTCCAGAGGTCAGTGTGCAGAGGTCAGTCACCAGAGGTCAGTCTCCAGAGGTCAGTCACCAGAGGTCAATCTCCAGAGGTCAGTCTCCAGAGGTCAGTCTCCAGAGGTCAGTCTCCATAGGTCAGTCTCCAGAGGTCAGTCTCCAGAGGTCAGTCTCCAGAGGTCAATCTCCAGAGGTCAGTCTCCAGAGGTCAGTCACCAGAGGTCAGTCACCAGAGGTCAGTCTCCAGAGGTCAGTCACCAGAGGTCAGTGTGCAGAGGTCAGTCTCCAGAGCTCAGTCACCAGAGGTCAGTCTCCAGAGGTCAGTCACCAGAGGTCAGTCTCCAGAGGTCAGTCTCCAGAGGTCAGTCTCCAGAGGTCAGTCTCCAGGGTCAATCTCCAGAGGTCAGTCACCAGAGGTCAGTCTTCCAGAGGTCAGTCTCCAGAGGTCAGTCACCAGAGGTCAGTCTCCAGAGGTCAGTCTCCAGAGGTCAGTCTCCAGAGGTCAGTCTCCAGAGGTCAGTCACCAGAGGTCAGTCACCAGAGGTCAATCTCCAGAGGTCAGTCTCCAGAGGTCAGTCTCCAGAGGTCAGTCTCCAGAGGTCAGTCTCCAGAGGTCAGTCACCAGAGGTCAGTCACCAGAGGTCAGTCTCCAGAGGTCAGTCTCCAGAGGTCAGGTCTCCAGAGGTCAGTCACCAGATGTCAGTCACCAGAGGTCAATCTCCAGAGGTCAGTCTCCAGAGTCAGTCCCAGAGGTCAGTCTCCAGAGGTCAGTCTCCAGAGGTCAGTCTCCAGAGGTCAGTCTCCAGAGGTCAGTCTACCAGAGGTCATTCTCCAGAGGTCAGCTCCCAGAGGCATCTCCAGGGTCGTCTCCAGAGGTCAGTTGCAGAGGTCAGTCTCCAGAGGTCAGTCTCCAGAGGTCAGTGTGCAGAGGTCAGTCACCAGAGGTTCAGTCTCCAGAGGTCAGTCATCCAGAGGTCAGTCTCCAGAGGTCAGTCCTCCAGAGGTCAGTCCTCCCAGAGGTCAGTCTCCAGAGGTCAGTCTCCAGAGGTCAGTCTCCAGAGGTCAGTCTCCAGAGGTCAGTGTGCAGAGGTCAGTCACCAGAGGTCAGTCTTCCAGAGGTCAGTCACCAGAGGTCAGTCTCCAGAGGTCAGTCTACCAGAGGTCAGTCTCCAGAGGTCAGTCTCCAGAGGTCAGTCTCCAGAGTCAGTCAGTCTCCAGAGGTCAGTCACCAGAGGTCAGTCTCCAGAGGTCAGTCTCCAGAGGTCAGTCACCAGAGGTCAGTCACCAGAGGTCAATCTCCAGAGGTCAGTCTCCAGAGGTCAGTCTCCAGAGGTCAGTCACCAGAGGTCAGTCTCCAGAGGTCAGTCTCCAGAGGTCAGTCTCCAGAGGTCAGTCTCCAGAGGTCAGTCTCCAGAGGTCAGTCTCCAGAGGTCAGTCTCCAGAGGTCAATCTCCAGAGGTCAGTCTCCAGAGGTCAGTCACCAGAGGTCAGTCACCAGAGGTCAGTCTCCAGAGGTCAGTCTCCAGAGGTCAGTCTCCAGAGGTCAGTCTCCAGAGGTCAGTCTCCAGAGGTCAGTCATCCAGAGGTCAGTCTCCAGAGGTCAGTCTCCAGAGGTCAGTCACCAGAGGTCAGTCTCCAGAGGTCAGTCTCCAGAGGTCAGTCTCCAGAGGTCAGTCTCCAGAGGTCAGTCTCCAGAGGTCAGTCTCCAGAGGTCAGTCTCCAGAGGTCAGTCTCCAGAGGTCAGTCACCAGAGGTCAGTCACCAGAGGTCAGTCTCCAGAGGTCAGTCTCCAGAGGTCAGTCTCCAGAGGTCAGTCTCCAGGGGTCAATCTCCAGAGGTCAGTCACCAGAGGTCAGTCTCCAGAGGTCAGTCTCCAGAGGTCAGTCACCAGAGGTCAGTCTCCAGAGGTCAGTCTCCAGAGGTCAGTCTCCAGAGGTCAGTCTCCAGAGGTCAGTCCCAGAGGTCAGTCACCAGAGGTCAATCTCCAGAGGTCAGTCTCCAGAGGTCAGTCTCCAGAGGTCAGTCTCCAGAGGTCAGTCTCCAGAGGTCAGTCACCAGAGGTCAGTCACCAGAGGTCAGTCTCCAGAGGTCAGTCTCCAGAGGTCAGTCTCCAGAGGTCAGTCACCAGAGGTCAGTCACCAGAGGTCAATCTCCAGAGGTCAGTCTCCAGAGGTCAGTCTCCAGAGGTCAGTCTCCAGAGGTCAGTCTCCAGAGGTCAATCTCCAGAGGTCAGTCTCCAGAGGTCAGTCTCCAGAGGTCAGTCTCCAGAGGTCAATCTCCAGAGGTCAATCTCCAGAGGTCAGTCTCCAGAGGTCAGTCTCCAGAGGTCAGTCTCCAGAGGTCAGTCTCCAGAGGTCAGTCTCCAGAGGTCAGTCACCAGAGGTCAGTCTCCAGAGGTCAGTCACCAGAGGTCAGTCTCCAGAGGTCAGTCTCCAGAGGTCAGTCTCCAGAGGTCAGTCTCCAGAGGTCAGTCTCCAGAGGTCAGTCTCCAGAGGTCAGTCTCCAGAGGTCAGTGTGCAGAGGTCAGTCACCAGAGGTCAGTCTCCAGAGGTCAGTCACCAGAGGTCAGTCTCCAGAGGTCAGTCTCCAGAGGTCAGTCTCCAGAGGTCAGTCTCCAGAGGTCAGTCTCCAGAGGTCAGTCTCCAGAGGTCAGTCTCCAGAGGTCAGTCTCCAGAGGTCAGTCTCCAGAGGTCAGTCACCAGAGGTCAGTCACCAGAGGTCAGTCTCCAGAGGTCAGTCACCAGAGGTCAGTGTGCAGAGGTCAGTCTCCAGAGCTCAGTCACCAGAGGTCAGTCTCCAGAGGTCAGTCACCAGAGGTCAGTCTCCAGAGGTCAGTCTCCAGAGGTCAGTCTCCAGAGGTCAGTCTCCAGGGGTCAATCTCCAGAGGTCAGTCACCAGAGGTCAGTCTCCAGAGGTCAGTCTCCAGAGGTCAGTCACCAGAGGTCAGTCTCCAGAGGTCAGTCTCCAGAGGTCAGTCTCCAGAGGTCAGTCTCCAGAGGTCAGTCACCAGAGGTCAGTCACCAGAGGTCAATCTCCAGAGGTCAGTCTCCAGAGGTCAGTCTCCAGAGGTCAGTCTCCAGAGGTCAGTCTCCAGAGGTCAGTCACCAGAGGTCAGTCACCAGAGGTCAGTCTCCAGAGGTCAGTCTCCAGAGGTCAGTCTCCAGAGGTCAGTCACCAGAGGTCAGTCACCAGAGGTCAATCTCCAGAGGTCAGTCTCCAGAGGTCAGTCTCCAGAGGTCAGTCTCCAGAGGTCAGTCTCCAGAGGTCAGTCTCCAGAGGTCAGTCTCCAGAGGTCAGTCTCCAGAGGTCAGTCTCCAGAGGTCAGTCTCCAGAGGTCAATCTCCAGAGGTCAGTCTCCAGAGGTCAGTGTGCAAAGGTCAGTCTCCAGAGGTCAGTCTCCAGAGGTCAGTGTGCAGAGGTCAGTCACCAGAGGTCAGTCTCCAGAGGTCAGTCACCAGAGGTCAGTCTCCAGAGGTCAGTCTCCAGAGGTCAGTCTCCAGAGGTCAGTCTCCAGAGGTCAGTCTCCAGAGGTCAGTCTCCAGAGGTCAGTCTCCAGAGGTCAAGTCTCCAGAGGTCAGTCTCCAGAGGTCAGTCACCAGAGGTCAGTCACCAGAGGTCAGTCTCCAGAGGTCAGTCTCCAGAGGTCAGTCTCCAGAGGTCAGTCTCCAGGGGTCAATCTCCAGAGGTCAGTCACCAGAGGTCAGTCTCCAGAGGTCAGTCTCCAGAGGTCAGTCCACCAGAGGTCAGTCTCCAGAGGTCAGTCTCCAGAGGTCAGTCTCCAGAGGTCAGTCTCCAGAGGTCAGTCCTCCAGAGGTCAGTCACCCAGAGGTCAGTCTACCAGAGGTCAGTCTCCAGAGGTCAGTCTCCAGAGGTCAGTCTCCAGAGGTCAGGTCGCCAGAGGTCAGTCACCAAGAGGTCAAGTCTCCAGAGGTCAGTCATCCAGAGGTCAAGTCTCCAGAGGTCAGTCTCCAGAGGTCAGTCTCCAGAGGTCAGTCTCCAGAGGTCAGTCTCCAGAGGTCAGTCTCCAGAGGTCAGTCTCCAGAGGTCAATCTCCAGAGGTCTAGTCTCCAGAGGTCAGTCACCAGAGGTCAGTGTGCCAGAGGTCAGTCTCCAGAGGTCAGTCCACCAGAGGTCAGTCTCAGAGGTCAGTCTCCAGAGGTCAGTCACTCAGAGGTCAGTCTCCAGAGGTCAGTCTCCAGAGGTCAGTCTCCAGAGGTCAGTCTCCAGAGGTCAGTCACCAGAGGTCAGTCACCAGAGGTCAGTCACGCAGAGGTCGTCACCATAGTCAGTGTGCCAAGAGGTCAGTCTCCAGAGGTCAGTCACCAGAGGTCAGTCTCAGAGGTCAGTCTCCAGAGCTCAGTCATCCAGAGGTCAGTCCTCCAGAGGTCAGTCACCAGAGTCGTCTCCAGAAGGTCAGTCCTCCAGAGGTCAGTCTCCAGAGGTACAGTCTCCAGAGTCAGTCTCCAGAGGTCAGTCACCAGAGGTCAGTCCCAGAGTCAGTCCCAGAGGTCAGTCTCCAGAGGTCAGTCTCCAGAGGTCAGTCTCCAGAGGTCAGGTCTCCAGAGGTCAGTCTCCAGAGGTCAGTCCCAGAGGTCAGTCACCAGAGGTCAGTCACCAGAGGTCAGTCACCAGAGGTCAGTCACCAGAGGTCAGTCACCAGAGGTCGAGTCTCCAGAGGTCAGTCTCCAGAGGTCAGTCACCAAGAGGTCAGTCTCCAGAGGTCAGTCTCCAGAGGTCAGTCTCCAGAGGTCAGTCACCAGAGGTCAGTCACCAGAGGTCAATCTCCAGAGGTCCAGTCATCCAGAGGTCAGTCTCCAGAGGTCAGTCTCCAGAGGTCCAGTCTCCAGAGGTCAATCTCCAGAGGTCAGTCTCCAGAGGTCAGTCTCCAGAGGTCAGTCTCCAGAGGTCAATCTCCAGAGGTCAATCTCCAGAGGTCAGTCTCCAGAGGTCAGTGTGCCAGAGGTCAGTCTCCAGAGGTCAGTCGCCAGAGGTCAGTGTGCAGAGGTCAGTCACCAGAGGTCAGTCTCCAGAGGTCAGTCACCAGAGGTCAGTCTCCAGAGGTCAGTCTCCAGAGGTCAGTCTCCAGAGGTCAGTCTCCAGAGGTCAGTCTCCAGAGGTCAGTCTCCAGAGGTCAGTCTCCAGAGGTCAATCTCCAGAGGTCAGTCTCCAGAGGTCAGTCCACCAGAGGTCAGTCACCAGAGGTCAGTCTCCAGAGGTCAGTCTCCAGAGGTCAGTCTCCAGAGGTCAGTCTCCAGGGGTCAATCTCCAGAGGTCAGTCACCAGAGGTCAGTCTCCAGAGGTCAGTCTCCAGAGGTCAGTCACCAGAGGTCAGTCTCCAGAGGTCAGTCTCCAGAGGTCAGTCTCCAGAGGTCAGTCTCCAGAGGTCAGTCATCCAGAGGTCAGTCACCAGAGGTCAATCTCCAGAGGTCAGTCTCCAGAGGTCAGTCTCCAGAGGTCAGTCTCCAGAGGTCAGTCTCCAGAGGTCAGTCACCAGAGGTCAGTCACCAGAGGTCAGTCTCCAGAGGTCAGTCTCCAGAGGTCAGTCTCCAGAGGTCAGTCACCAGAGGTCAGTCACCAGAGGTCAATCTCCAGAGGTCAGTCTCCAGAGGTCAGTCTCCAGAGGTCAGTCTCCAGAGGTCAGTCTCCAGAGGTCAATCTCCAGAGGTCAGTCTCCAGAGGTCAGTCTCCAGAGGTCAGTCTCCAGAGGTCAATCTCCAGAGGTCAATCTCCAGAGGTCAGTCTCCAGAGGTCAGTGTGCAGAGGTCAGTCTCCAGAGGTCAGTGTGCAGAGGTCAGTCACCAGAGGTCAGTCTCCAGAGGTCAGTCACCAGAGGTCAGTCTCCAGAGGTCAGTCTCCAGAGGTCAGTCTCCAGAGGTCAGTCTCCAGAGGTCAGTCTCCAGAGGTCAGTCTCCAGAGGTCAATCTCCAGAGGTCAGTCTCCAGAGGTCAGTCACCAGAGGTCAGTCACCAGAGGTCAGTCTCCAGAGGTCAGTCACCAGAGGTCAGTGTGCAGAGGTCAGTCTCCAGAGGTCAGTCACCAGAGGTCAGTCTCCAGAGGTCAGTCACCAGAGGTCAGTCACTAGAGGTCAGTCACCAGAGGTCAGTCTCCAGAGGTCAGTCACCAGAGGTCAGTCTCCAGAGGTCAGTCACCAGAGGTCAGTCACCAGAGGTCAGTCACCAGAGGTCAGTCTCCAGAGGTCAGTCTCCAGAGGTCAGTCTCCAGAGGTCAGTCACCAGAGGTCAGTCACCAGAGGTCAGTCTCCAGAGGTCAGTCTCCAGAGGTCAGTCTCCAGAGGTCAGTCTCCAGAGGTCAGTCTCCAGAGGTCAGTCTCCAGAGGTCAGTCTCCAGAGGTCAGTCACCAGAGGTCAGTCACCAGAGGTCAGTCACCAGAGGTCAGTCACCAGAGGTCAGTCACCAGAGGTCAGTCTCCAGAGGTCAGTCACCAGAGGTCAGTCACCAGAGGTCAGTCACCAGAGGTAAGTCACCAGAGGTCAGTCACCAGAGGTCAGTCACCAGAGGTCAGTCACCAGAGGTCAGTCACCAGAGGTCAGTCACCAGAGGTCAAGTCTCCAGAGGTCAGTCTCCAGAGGTCAGTCACCAGAGGTCAGTCTCCAGAGGTCCAGTCTCCAGAGGTCAGTCTCCAGAGGTCAGTCTCCAGAGGTCAAGTCTCCAGAGGTCAATCTCCAGAGGTCAGTCTACCAGAGGTCAGTCTCCAGAGGTCAGTCTCCAGAGGTCTGCAGTCTCCAGAGGTCAATCTCCAGAGGTCAATCTCCAGAGGTCAGTCTCCAGAGGTCAGTCTCCAGAGGTCAGTCTCCAGAGGTCAATCTCCAGAGGTCAATCTCCAGAGGTCAGTGTCCAGAGGTCAGTGTGCAGAGGTCAGTCTCCAGAGGTCAGTCTCCAGAGGTCAGTCTCCAGAGGTCAGTGTGCAGAGGTCAGTCACCAGAGGTCAGTCTCCAGAGGTCAGTCACCAGAGGTCAGTCACCAGAGGTCAGTCACCAGAGGTCAGTCACCAGAGGTCAGTCTCCAGAGGTCAGTCTCCAGAGGTCAGTCTCCAGAGGTCAGTCACCAGAGGTCAGTCTCCAGAGGTCAGTCACCAGAGGTCAGTCACCAGAGGTCAGTCACCAGAGGTCAGTCTCCAGAGGTCAGTCTCCTAGAGGTCAGTCTCCAGAGGTCAGTCTCCAGAGGTCAGTCTCTAGAGGTCAGTCACCAGAGGTCAGTCACCAGAGGTCAGTCTCCAGAGGTCAGTCTCCAGAGGTCAGTCTCCAGAGGTCAGTCTCCAGAGGTCAGTCTCCAGAGGTCAGTCTCCAGAGGTCAGTCTCCAGAGGTCAGTCACCAGAGGTCAGTCTCCAGAGGTCAGTCTCCAGAGGTCAGTCTCCAGAGGTCAGTCTCCAGAGGTCAGTCACCACAGGTCAGTCACCAGAGGTCAGTCTCCAGAGGTCAGTCTCCAGAGGTCAGTCTCCAGAGGTCAGTCTCCAGAGGTCAGTCTCCAGAGGTCAGTCTCCAGAGGTCAGTCTCCAGAGGTCAGTCACCAGAGGTCAGTCGTCAGAGGTCAGTCACCAGAGGTCAGTCACCAGAGGTCAGTCACCAGAGGTCAGTCTCCAGAGGTCAGTCACCAGAGGTCAGTCACCAGAGGTCAGTCACCAGAGGTAAGTCACCAGAGGTCAGTCACCAGAGGTCAGTCACCAGAGGTCAGTCACCAGAGGTCAGTCACCAGAGGTCAGTCACCAGAGGTCAGTCTCCAGAGGTCAGTCTCCAGAGGTCAGTCACCAGAGGTCAGTCTCCAGAGGTCAGTCTCCAGAGGTCAGTCTCCAGAGGTCAGTCTCCAGAGGTCAGTCTCCAGAGGTCAATCTCCAGAGGTCAATCTCCAGAGGTCAGTCACCAGAGGTCAATCTCCAGAGGTCAGTCTCCAGAGGTCTGCAGTCTCCAGAGGTCAATCTCCAGAGGTCAATCTCCAGAGGTCAGTCTCCAGAGGTCAGTCTCCAGAGGTCAGTCTCCAGAGGTCAATCTCCAGAGGTCAATCTCCAGAGGTCAGTGTCCAGAGGTCAGTGTGCAGAGGTCAGTCTCCAGAGGTCAGTCTCCAGAGGTCAGTCTCCAGAGGTCAGTGTGCAGAGGTCAGTCACCAGAGGTCAGTCTCCAGAGGTCAGTCACCAGAGGTCAGTCTCCAGAGGTCAGTCTCCAGAGGTCAGTCTCCAGAGGTCAGTGTGCAGAGGTCAGTCTCCAGAGGTCAGTCTCCAGAGGTCAATCTCCAGAGGTCAGTCTCCAGAGGTCAGTGTGCAGAGGTCAGTCACCAGAGGTCAGTTTCCAGAGGTCAGTCACCAGAGGTCAGTCTCCAGAGGTCAGTGTGCAGAGGTCAGTCACCAGAGGTCAGTCTCCAGAGGTCAGTCACCAGAGGTCAGTCACCAGAGGTCAGTCACCAGAGGTCAGTCTCCAGAGGTCAGTCACCAGAGGTCAGTCTCCAGAGGTCAGTCACCAGAGGTCAGTCTCCAGAGGTCAGTCACCAGAGGTCAGTCACCAGAGGTCAGTCACCAGAGGTCAGTCTCCAGAGGTCAGTCTCCAGAGGTCAGTCTCCAGAGGCTCAGTGTGCAGAGGTCAGTCACCAGAGGTCAGTCTCCAGAGGTCAGTCACCAGAGGTCAGTCTCCAGAGGTCAGTCACCAGAGGTCAGTCACCAGAGGGTCAGTCCACCGAGGTCAGTCACCAGAGGTCAGTCACCAGAGGTCAGTCTCCAGAGGTCAGTCACCAGAGGTCAGTCACCAGAGGTCAGTCACCAGAGGTCAGTCACCAGAGGTCAGTCTCCAGAGGTCAGTCACCAGAGGTCAGTCACCAGAGTCAGTCTCCAGAGGTCAGTCTCCAGAGGTCAGTCACCAGAGGTCAGTCACCAGAGGTCAGTCTCCAGAGGTCAGTCTCCAGAGGTCAGTCACCAGAGGTCAGTCACCAGAGGTCAGTCACCAGAGGTCAGTCACCAGAGGTCAGTCACCAGAGGTCAGTCATCCAGAGGTCAGTCACCAGAGGTCAGTCACCAGAAGGTCAGTCTCCAGAGGTCAGTCTCCAGAGGTCAGTCTCCAGAGGTCAGTCTCCAGAGGTCAGTCACCAGAGGTCAAGTCACCAGAGGGTCAGTCACCAGAGGTCAGTCTCCAGAGGTCAGATCTCCAGAGGTCAGTCTCCAGAGGTCAAGTCTACCAGAGGTCAAGTCTCCAGAGGTCAGTCTCCAGAGGTCAGTCTCCAGAGGTCAGTCTCCAGAGGTCAAGTCTCCAGAGGTCAAGTCTCCAGAGCTCAGTCGTCCAGAGGTCAGTCTCGCAGAGGTCAGTCTCCAGAGGTCAGTCTCCAGAGGTCAGTCACTCAGAGGTCAGTCTCCAGAGGTCAGTCTCCAGAGGTCAGTCTCCAGAGGTCAGTCTCCAGAGGTCAGTCACCAGAGGTCAGGTCATCACGAGAGGTCAGTTCACCAAAGGGTCAGTCATCCAGAGGTCAGTCCACCAGAGGTAAGGTCACAAGAGGTCAGTCACCAAAGGTCAAGTCACGCCAGAGGTCAGTCTCCAGAGGTCAAGTCTCCAGAAGGTCAGTCTCCAGAGGTCAGTCATCCAGAGGTCAGTCACAGAGGTCTCACGGCGGAGGTCAGTCACCAGAGGTCAGTCACCAGAGGGTCAGATCACCAGAGGTCCGTCACCAGAGGATCATGTCTCCAGAGGTCGTCTCCAGAGGTCATTCCAGCCAGAGGTCAGGTCTCCAGAGTCGAGAATCTCCAAGGTCCAGTCTCCAGAGGCTCAGTTCTTCCAGAGGTTCAGGCGCCAGAGTCAGTCCTCCAGAGGTCAGTCTCCAGAGGTCAGTCATCCAGAGGTCAGTCATCCAGAGGTCAGTCACCGAGGAGGTCAGGTCACCAAGGTGTCAGTCACCAGAGTCAGTCACCAGAGGTCAGTCACCAGAGGTCAGTCTCCAGAGGTCAGTCACCAGAGGTCAGTCACCAGAGGTCAGTCATCCAGAGGTCAGTCTCCAGAGGTCAGTCACCAGAGGTCAGTCACCAGAGGTCAGTCCTCCAGAGGTCAGTCTCCAGAGGTCAGTCACCAGAGGTCAGTCACCAGAGGGTCAGTCACCAGAGGTCAGTCACCAGAGGTCAGTCACCAGAGGTCAGTCACCAGAGGTCAGTCACCAGAGGTCAGTCATCCAGAGGTCAGTCTCCAGTGGTCAGTCTCCAGAGGTCAGTCCTCCAGAGGTCAGTCTCCAGAGGTCAGTCACCAGAGGTCAGTCACCAGAGGTCAGTCACCAGAGGTCAGTCACCAGAGGTCAGTCACCAGAGGTCAGTCACCAGAGGTCAGTCACCAGAGGTCAGTCTCCAGAGGTCAGTCTCCAGAGGTCAGTCTCCAGAGGTCAGTCTCCAGAGGTCAGTCTCCAGAGGTCAGTCTCCAGAGCTCAGTCTCCAGAGGTCAGTCTCCAGAGGTCAGTCTCCAGAGGTCAGTCTCCAGAGGTCAGTCTCCAGAGTCAGTCTCCAGAGGTCCAGTCCACCAGAGGTCAGTCACCAGAGGGTCAGTCTCCAGAGGTCAGTCTCCAGAGGTCAGTCACCAGAGGTCAGTCTCCAGAGGTCAGTCCACAGCAGAGTCAGTCTCCAGAGGTCAGTCACCAGAGGTCAGTCACCAGAGGTCAGTCTCCAGAGGTCAGAGTCTCCAGAGGGTCAGTCTCCAGAGGTCAGTCTCCAGAGGTCAGTCCACCAGAGGTCAGTCACCAGAGGTCAGTCACCAGAGGTCAGTCACCAGAGGTCAGTCACCAGAGGTCAGTCACCAGGAGGTAAGTCCAGCCAGAGGTCGTCACCAGAGGTCAGTCCACCAGAGGTCAGTCACCAGAGGTCAGTCACCAGAGGTCAGTCTCCAGAGGTCAGTCTCCAGAGGTCAGTCACCAGAGGTCAGTCTCCAGAGGTCAGTCTCCAGAGGTCAGTCTCCAGAGGTCAGTCTCCAGAGGTCAGTCTCCAGAGGTCAATCTCCAGAGGTCAATCTCCATAGGTCAGTCACCAGAGGTCAATCTCCAGAGGTCAGTCTCCAGAGGTCTGCAGTCTCCAGAGGTCAATCTCCAGAGGTCAATCTCCAGAGGTCAGTCTCCAGAGGTCAGTCTCCAGAGGTCAGTCTCCAGAGGTCAATCTCCAGAGGTCAATCTCCAGAGGTCAGTGTCCAGAGGTCAGTGTGCAGAGGTCAGTCTCCAGAGGTCAGTCCTCCAGAGGTCAGTCTCCAGAGGTCAGTGTGCAGAGGTCAGTCACCAGAGGTCAGTCTCCAGAGGTCAGTCACCAGAGGTCAGTCTCCAGAGGTCAGTCTCCAGAGGTCAGTCTCCAGAGGTCAGTGTGCAGAGGTCAGTCTCCAGAGGTCAGTCTCCAGAGGTCAATCTCCAGAGGTCAGTCTCCAGAGGTCAGTGTGCAGAGGTCAGTCACCAGAGGTCAGTTTCCAGAGGTCAGTCACCAGAGGTCAGTCTCCAGAGGTCAGTGTGCAGAGGTCAGTCACCAGAGGTCAGTCTCCAGAGGTCAGTCACCAGAGGTCAGTCACCAGAGGTCAGTCACCAGAGGTCAGTCTCCAGAGGTCAGTCACCAGAGGTCAGTCTCCAGAGGTCAGTCACCAGAGGTCAGTCTCCAGAGGTCAGTCACCAGAGGTCAGTCACCAGAGGTCAGTCACCAGAGGTCAGTCTCCAGAGGTCAATCTCCAGAGGTCAGTCTCCAGAGCTCAGTGTGCAGAGGTCAGTCACCAGAGGTCAGTCTCCAGAGGTCAGTCACCAGAGGTCAGTCTCCAGAGGTCAGTCTCCAGAGGTCAGTCACCAGAGGTCAGTCACCAGAGGTCAGTCACCAGAGGTCAGTCACCAGAGGTCAGTCACCAGAGGTCAGTCTCCAGAGGTCAGTCACCAGAGGTCAGTCACCAGAGGTCAGTCACCAGAGGTCAGTCTCCAGAGGTCAGTCACCAGAGGTCAGTCACCAGAGGTCAGTCACCAGAGGTCAGTCTCCAGAGGTCAGTCTCCAGAGGTCAGTCTCCAGAGGTCAGTCACCAGAGGTCAGTCTCCAGAGGTCAGTCTCCAGAGGTCAGTCACCAGAGGTCAGTCACCAGAGGTCAGTCACCAGAGGTCAGTCACCAGAGGTCAGTCACCAGAGGTCAGTCACCAGAGGTCAGTCTCCAGAGGTCAGTCTCCAGAGGTCAGTCACCAGAGGTCAGTCTCCAGAGGTCAGTCTCCAGAGGTCAGTCACCAGAGGTCAGTCTCCAGAGGTCAGTCACCAGAGGTCAGTCTCCAGAGGTCAGTCACCAGAGGTAAGTCACCAGAGGTCAGTCACCAGAGGTCAGTCACCAGAGGTCAGTCTCCAGAGGTCAGTCTCCAGAGGTCAATCTCCAGAGGTCAGTCTCCAGAGGTCAGTCTCCAGAGGTCAGTCTCCAGAGGTCAGTCACCAGAGGTCAGTCTCCAGAGGTCAGTCTCCAGAGGTCAGT
Source organism: Procambarus clarkii (assembly GCF_040958095.1). Lineage (NCBI taxonomy): Eukaryota > Metazoa > Arthropoda > Malacostraca > Decapoda > Cambaridae > Procambarus > Procambarus clarkii. The sequence continues at coordinate 3,032,177 of NC_091183.1, read as the reverse complement.
CTCCAGAGGTCAATCTCCAGAGGTCAATCTCCAGAGGTCAGTGTCCAGAGGTCAGTGTGCAGAGGTCAGTCTCCAGAGGTCAGTCTCCAGAGGTCAGTCTCCAGAGGTCAGTGTGCAGAGGTCAGTCACCAGAGGTCAGTCTCCAGAGGTCAGTCACCAGAGGTCAGTCACCAGAGGTCAGTCACCAGAGGTCAGTCACCAGAGGTCAGTCTCCAGAGGTCAGTCTCCAGAGGTCAGTCTCCAGAGGTCAGTCACCAGAGGTCAGTCTCCAGAGGTCAGTCACCAGAGGTCAGTCACCAGAGGTCAGTCACCAGAGGTCAGTCTCCAGAGGTCAGTCTCTAGAGGTCAGTCTCCAGAGGTCAGTCTCCAGAGGTCAGTCTCTAGAGGTCAGTCACCAGAGGTCAGTCACCAGAGGTCAGTCTCCAGAGGTCAGTCTCCAGAGGTCAGTCTCCAGAGGTCAGTCTCCAGAGGTCAGTCTCCAGAGGTCAGTCTCCAGAGGTCAGTCTCCAGAGGTCAGTCACCAGAGGTCAGTCTCCAGAGGTCAGTCTCCAGAGGTCAGTCTCCAGAGGTCAGTCTCCAGAGGTCAGTCACCACAGGTCAGTCACCAGAGGTCAGTCTCCAGAGGTCAGTCTCCAGAGGTCAGTCTCCAGAGGTCAGTCTCCAGAGGTCAGTCTCCAGAGGTCAGTCACCAGAGGTCAGTCACCAGAGGTCAGTCACCAGAGGTCAGTCACCAGAGGTCAGTCACCAGAGGTCAGTCTCCAGAGGTCAGTCACCAGAGGTCAGTCACCAGAGGTCAGTCACCAGAGGTAAGTCACCAGAGGTCAGTCACCAGAGGTCAGTCACCAGAGGTCAGTCACCAGAGGTCAGTCACCAGAGGTCAGTCACCAGAGGTCAGTCTCCAGAGGTCAGTTTCCAGAGGTCAGTCACCAGAGGTCAGTCTCCAGAGGTCAGTCTCCAGAGGTCAGTCTCCAGAGGTCAGTCTCCAGAGGTCAGTCTCCAGAGGTCAATCTCCAGAGGTCAATCTCCAGAGGTCAGTCACCAGAGGTCAATCTCCAGAGGTCAGTCTCCAGAGGTCTGCAGTCTCCAGAGGTCAATCTCCAGAGGTCAATCTCCAGAGGTCAGTCTCCAGAGGTCAGTCTCCAGAGGTCAGTCTCCAGAGGTCAATCTCCAGAGGTCAATCTCCAGAGGTCAGTGTCCAGAGGTCAGTGTGCAGAGGTCAGTCTCCAGAGGTCAGTCTCCAGAGGTCAGTCTCCAGAGGTCAGTGTGCAGAGGTCAGTCACCAGAGGTCAGTCTCCAGAGGTCAGTCACCAGAGGTCAGTCTCCAGAGGTCAGTCTCCAGAGGTCAGTCTCCAGAGGTCAGTGTGCAGAGGTCAGTCTCCAGAGGTCAGTCTCCAGAGGTCAATCTCCAGAGGTCAGTCTCCAGAGGTCAGTGTGCAGAGGTCAGTCACCAGAGGTCAGTTTCCAGAGGTCAGTCACACGAGGTCAGTCTCCAGAGGTCAGTGTGCAGAGGTCAGTCACCAGAGGTCAGTCTCCAGAGGTCAGTCACCAGAGGTCAGTCACCAGAGGTCAGTCACCAGAGGTCAGTCTCCAGAGGTCAGTCACCAGAGGTCAGTCTCCAGAGGTCAGTCACCAGAGGTCAGTCTCCAGAGGTCAGTCACCAGAGGTCAGTCACCAGAGGTCAGTCACCAGAGGTCAGTCTCCAGAGGTCAATCTCCAGAGGTCAGTCTCCAGAGCTCAGTGTGCAGAGGTCAGTCACCAGAGGTCAGTCTCCAGAGGTCAGTCACCAGAGGTCAGTCTCCAGAGGTCAGTCACCAGAGGTCAGTCACCAGAGGTCAGTCACCAGAGGTCAGTCACCAGAGGTCAGTCACCAGAGGTCAGTCTCCAGAGGTCAGTCACCAGAGGTCAGTCACCAGAGGTCAGTCACCAGAGGTCAGTCTCCAGAGGTCAGTCACCAGAGGTCAGTCACCAGAGGTCAGTCACCAGAGGTCAGTCTCCAGAGGTCAGTCTCCAGAGGTCAGTCTCCAGAGGTCAGTCACCAGAGGTCAGTCTCCAGAGGTCAGTCTCCAGAGGTCAGTCACCAGAGGTCAGTCACCAGAGGTCAGTCACCAGAGGTCAGTCACCAGAGGTCAGTCACCAGAGGTCAGTCACCAGAGGTCAGTCTCCAGAGGTCAGTCTCCAGAGGTCAGTCACCAGAGGTCAGTCTCCAGAGGTCAGTCTCCAGAGGTCAGTCACCAGAGGTCAGTCTCCAGAGGTCAGTCACCAGAGGTCAGTCTCCAGAGGTCAGTCACCAGAGGTAAGTCACCAGAGGTCAGTCACCAGAGGTCAGTCACCAGAGGTCAGTCTCCAGAGGTCAGTCTCCAGAGGTCAGTCTCCAGAGGTCAGTCTCCAGAGGTCAGTCACCAGAGGTCAGTCACCAGAGGTCAGTCACCAGAGGTCAGTCACCAGAGGTCAGTCTCCAGAGGTCAGTCTCCAGAGGTCAGTCTCCAGAGGTCAGTCTCCAGAGGTCAGTCTCCAGAGGTCAGTCTCCAGAGGTCAGTCTCCAGAGGTCAGTCACCAGAGGTCAGTCACCAGAGGTCAGTCTCCAGAGGTCAGTCACCAGAGGTCAGTCACCAGAGGTCAGTCACCAGAGGTCAGTCACCAGAGGTCAGTCACCAGAGGTCAGTCTCCAGAGGTCAGTCACCAGAGGTCAGTCACCAGAGGTCAATCTCCAGAGGTCAGTCTCCAGAGGTCAGTCACCAGAGGTCAGTCACCAGAGGTCAGTCTCCAGAGGTCAGTCTCCAGAGGTCAGTCACCAGAGGTCAGTCACCAGAGGTCAGTCACCAGAGGTCAGTCACCAGAGGTCAGTCACCAGAGGTCAGTCACCAGAGGTCAGTCACCAGAGGTCAGTCACCAAAGGTCAGTCTCCAGAGGTCAGTCTCCAGAGGTCAGTCTCCAGAGGTCAGTCTCCAGAGGTCAGTCACCAGAGGTCAGTCACCAGAGGTCAGTCACCAGAGGTCAGTCACCAGAGGTCAGTCACCAGAGGTCAGTCACCAGAGGTCAGTCACCAGAGGTCAGTCTCCAGAGGTCAGTCTCCAGAGGTCAGTCTCCAGAGGTCAGTCTCCAGAGGTCAGTCTCCAGAGGTCAGTCTCCAGAGCTCAGTCTCCAGAGGTCAGTCTCCAGAGGTCAGTCTCCAGAGGTCAGTCTCCAGAGGTCAGTCTCCAGAGGTCAGTCTCCAGAGGTCAGTCACCAGAGGTCAGTCACCAGAGGTCAGTCTCCAGAGGTCAGTCTCCAGAGGTCAGTCACCAGAGGTCAGTCTCCAGAGGTCAGTCACCAGAGGTCAGTCTCCAGAGGTCAGTCTCCAGAGGTCAGTCACCAGAGGTCAGTCACCAGAGGTCAGTCTCCAGAGGTCAGTCTCCAGAGGTCAGTCTCCAGAGGTCAGTCTCCAGAGGTCAGTCACCAGAGGTCAGTCACCAGAGGTCAGTCACCAGAGGTCAGTCACCAGAGGTCAGTCACCAGAGGTCAGTCACCAGAGGTCAGTCTCCAGAGGTCAGTCTCCAGAGGTCAGTCTCCAGAGGTCAGTCACCAGAGGTCAGTCTCCAGAGGTCAGTCTCCAGAGGTCAGTCACCAGAGGTCAGTCACCAGAGGTCAGTCACCAGAGGTCAGTCACCAGAGGTCAGTCACCAGAGGTCAGTCACCAGAGGTCAGTCTCCAGAGGTCAGTCACCAGAGGTCAGTCACCAGAGGTCAGTCTCCAGATGTCAGTCTCCAGAGGTCAGTCACCAGAGGTCAGTCACCAGAGGTCAGTCTCCAGAGGTCAGTCTCCAGAGGTCAGTCACCAGAGGTCAGTCACCAGAGGTCAGTCACCAGAGGTCAGTCACCAGAGGTCAGTCACCAGAGGTCAGTCACCAGAGGTCAGTCACCAGAGGTCAGTCTCCAGAGGTCAGTCTCCAGTGGTCAGTCTCCAGAGGTCAGTCTCCAGAGGTCAGTCTCCAGAGGTCAGTCACCAGAGGTCAGTCACCAGAGGTCAGTCACCAGAGGTCAGTCACCAGAGGTCAGTCACCAGAGGTCAGTCACCAGAGGTCAGTCACCAGAGGTCAGTCTCCAGAGGTCAGTCTCCAGAGGTCAGTCTCCAGAGGTCAGTCTCCAGAGGTCAGTCTCCAGAGGTCAGTCTCCAGAGCTCAGTCTCCAGAGGTCAGTCTCCAGAGGTCAGTCTCCAGAGGTCAGTCTCCAGAGGTCAGTCTCCAGAGGTCAGTCTCCAGAGGTCAGTCACCAGAGGTCAGTCACCAGAGGTCAGTCTCCAGAGGTCAGTCTCCAGAGGTCAGTCACCAGAGGTCAGTCTCCAGAGGTCAGTCACCAGAGGTCAGTCTCCAGAGGTCAGTCACCAGAGGTCAGTCACCAGAGGTCAGTCTCCAGAGGTCAGTCTCCAGAGGTCAGTCTCCAGAGGTCAGTCTCCAGAGGTCAGTCACCAGAGGTCAGTCACCAGAGGTCAGTCACCAGAGGTCAGTCACCAGAGGTCAGTCACCAGAGGTCAGTCACCAGAGGTAAGTCACCAGAGGTCAGTCACCAGAGGTCAGTCACCAGAGGTCAGTCACCAGAGGTCAGTCACCAGAGGTCAGTCTCCAGAGGTCAGTCTCCAGAGGTCAGTCACCAGAGGTCAGTCTCCAGAGGTCAGTCTCCAGAGGTCAGTCTCCAGAGGTCAGTCTCCAGAGGTCAGTCTCCAGAGGTCAATCTCCAGAGGTCAATCTCCAGAGGTCAGTCACCAGAGGTCAATCTCCAGAGGTCAGTCTCCAGAGGTCTGCAGTCTCCAGAGGTCAATCTCCAGAGGTCAATCTCCAGAGGTCAGTCTCCAGAGGTCAGTCTCCAGAGGTCAGTCTCCAGAGGTCAATCTCCAGAGGTCAATCTCCAGAGGTCAGTGTCCAGAGGTCAGTGTGCAGAGGTCAGTCTCCAGAGGTCAGTCTCCAGAGGTCAGTCTCCAGAGGTCAGTGTGCAGAGGTCAGTCACCAGAGGTCAGTCTCCAGAGGTCAGTCACCAGAGGTCAGTCTCCAGAGGTCAGTCTCCAGAGGTCAGTCTCCAGAGGTCAGTGTGCAGAGGTCAGTCTCCAGAGGTCAGTCTCCAGAGGTCAATCTCCAGAGGTCAGTCTCCAGAGGTCAGTGTGCAGAGGTCAGTCACCAGAGGTCAGTTTCCAGAGGTCAGTCACCAGAGGTCAGTCTCCAGAGGTCAGTGTGCAGAGGTCAGTCACCAGAGGTCAGTCTCCAGAGGTCAGTCACCAGAGGTCAGTCTCCAGAGGTCAGTCACCAGAGGTCAGTCTCCAGAGGTCAGTCACCAGAGGTCAGTCTCCAGAGGTCAGTCACCAGAGGTCAGTCACCAGAGGTCAGTCACCAGAGGTCAGTCTCCAGAGGTCAATCTCCAGAGGTCAGTCTCCAGAGCTCAGTGTGCAGAGGTCAGTCACCAGAGGTCAGTCTCCAGAGGTCAGTCACCAGAGGTCAGTCTCCAGAGGTCAGTCTCCAGAGGTCAGTCACCAGAGGTCAGTCACCAGAGGTCAGTCACCAGAGGTCAGTCACCAGAGGTCAGTCACCAGAGGTCAGTCTCCAGAGGTCAGTCACCAGAGGTCAGTCACCAGAGGTCAGTCACCAGAGGTCAGTCTCCAGAGGTCAGTCACCAGAGGTCAGTCACCAGAGGTCAGTCACCAGAGGTCAGTCTCCAGAGGTCAGTCTCCAGAGGTCAGTCTCCAGAGGTCAGTCACCAGAGGTCAGTCTCCAGAGGTCAGTCTCCAGAGGTCAGTCACCAGAGGTCAGTCACCAGAGGTCAGTCACCAGAGGTCAGTCACCAGAGGTCAGTCACCAGAGGTCAGTCACCAGAGGTCAGTCTCCAGAGGTCAGTCTCCAGAGGTCAGTCACCAGAGGTCAGTCTCCAGAGGTCAGTCTCCAGAGGTCAGTCACCAGAGGTCAGTCTCCAGAGGTCAGTCACCAGAGGTCAGTCTCCAGAGGTCAGTCACCAGAGGTAAGTCACCAGAGGTCAGTCACCAGAGGTCAGTCACCAGAGGTCAGTCTCCAGAGGTCAGTCTCCAGAGGTCAGTCTCCAGAGGTCAGTCTCCAGAGGTCAGTCACCAGAGGTCAGTCACCAGAGGTCAGTCACCAGAGGTCAGTCTCCAGAGGTCAGTCTCCAGAGGTCAGTCTCCAGAGGTCAGTCTCCAGAGGTCAGTCTCCAGAGGTCAGTCTCCAGAGGTCAGTCTCTAGAGGTCAGTCTCCAGAGGTCAGTCACCAGAGGTCAGTCACCAGAGGTCAGTCTCCAGAGGTCAGTCACCAGAGGTCAGTCACCAGAGGTCAGTCACCAGAGGTCAGTCACCAGAGGTCAGTCTCCAGAGGTCAGTCACCAGAGGTCAGTCACCAGAGGTCAGTCTCCAGAGGTCAGTCTCCAGAGGTCAGTCACCAGAGGTCAGTCTCCAGAGGTCAGTCTCCAGAGGTCAGTCACCAGAGGTCAGTCACCAGAGGTCAGTCACCAGAGGTCAGTCACCAGAGGTCAGTCACCAGAGGTCAGTCACCAGAGGTCAGTCACCAGAGGTCAGTCTCCAGAGGTCAGTCTCCAGAGGTCAGTCTCCAGAGGTCAGTCTCCAGAGGTCAGTCTCCAGAGGTCAGTCACCAGAGGTCAGTCACCAGAGGTCAGTCACCAGAGGTCAGTCACCAGAGGTCAGTCACCAGAGGTCAGTCACCAGAGGTCAGTCTCCAGAGGTCAGTCTCCAGAGGTCAGTCTCCAGAGGTCAGTCTCCAGAGGTCAGTCTCCAGAGGTCAGTCTCCAGAGGTCAGTCTCCAGAGGTCAGTCACCAGAGGTCAGTCACCAGAGGTCAGTCTCCAGAGGTCAGTCTCCAGAGGTCAGTCACCAGAGGTCAGTCTCCAGAGGTCAGTCACCAGAGGTCAGTCTCCAGAGGTCAGTCTCCAGAGGTCAGTCACCAGAGGTCAGTCACCAGAGGTCAGTCTCCAGAGGTCAGTCTCCAGAGGTCAGTCTCCAGAGCTCAGTCTCCAGAGGTCAGTCACCAGAGGTCAGTCACCAGAGGTCAGTCACCAGAGGTCAGTCACCAGAGGTCAGTCACCAGAGGTCAGTCACCAGAGGTCAGTCACCAGAGGTCAGTCTCCAGAGGTCAGTCTCCAGAGGTCAGTCTCCAGAGGTCAGTCACCAGAGGTCAGCTGTACCTGCAAGCATCACCTGACTGCTCACCACCTCGCCCAATATGTCGCGCTCAAGAATATATATTCTTGCCCTTAATTTATATCAATGTTATCACTAGGATGATATCAATTTAGTGGGAAGTTGGCCAACTTCCGATATAAATTTTGGTAGAGGACATGAAAATAGTTAGTGTCCATTTATATATGCTGTCCCAGTGATAGATAATGGTGGATACTTTAAATATATAAAAATACTTGTAAATACAAAGATACGTTTTCTTATATTAGGCTTCTCTGTAATCCCAAACACCGGTGAAGACAACTTTAACTGCTACACTTTGGTAACCTTTGACACAGACATGACTGGTGTAAAATTACCAAGACTTTGTACTACATCGTAATTTTCTTAAGGTTAGACAATAGTGTGTGTTCAGGGCAACCTTCCATGTGCTCACTCCGCCTTCCAGAACCTTCCATGTGCTCACTCTACCCTCCACAACCTTCCATGTGCTCACTCCGCCTTCCAGAACCTTCCATGTGTTCACTCCGCCCTCCAGAACCTTCCATGTGCTCACTCCGCCTTCCAGAACCTTCCATGTGCTCACTCTACCCTCCAGAACCTTCCATGTGCTCACTCTACCCTCCAGAACCTTCCATGTGTTCACTCCGCCCTCCAGAACCTTCCATGTGTTCACTCCGCCCTCCAGAACCTTCCATGTGTTCACTCCGCCTTCCAGAACCTTCCATGTGCTCACTCCGCCTTCCAGAACCTTCCATGTGTTCACTCCGCCCTCCAGAACCTTCCATGTGCTCACTCCGCCCTCCAGAACCTTCCATGTGCTCACTCCGCCCTCCAGAACCTTCCATGTGCTCACTCTGCCTTCCAGAACCTTCCATGTGCTCACTCCGCCCTCCAGAACCTTCCATGTGCTCACTCCGCCCTCCAGAACCTTCCATGTGCTCACTCCGCCCTCCAGAACCTTCCATGTGTTCACTCCGCCCTCCAGAACCTTCCATGTGCTCACTCCGCCCTCCAGAACCTTCCATGTGCTCACTCCGCCCTCCAGAACCTTCCATGTGTTCACTCCGCCCTCCAGAACCTTCCATGTGTTCACTCCGCCCTCCAGAACCTTCCATGTGCTCACTCCGCCCTCCAGAACCTTCCATGTGTTCACTCCGTCCTCCAGAACCTTCCATGTGTTCACTCCGCCCTCCAGAACCTTCCATGTGTTCACTCCGCCCTCCAGAACCTTCCATGTCTTCACACCGCCCTCCAGAACCTTCCATGTGTTCACTCCGCCCTCCAGAACCTTCCATGTGCACACTCCGCCTTCCAGAACCTTCCATGTGCTCACTCCGCCTTCCAGAACCTTCCATGTGCTCACTCCGCCCTCCAGAACCTTCCATGTGTTCACTCCGCTGTCCAGAACCTTCCATGTGTTCACTCCGCCCTCCAGAACCTTCCATGTGCTCACTCCGCCCTCCAGAACCTTCCATGTGCTCACTCCACCCTCCAGAACCTTCCATGTGCTCACTCCACCCTCCTGAACCTTCCATGTGTTCACTCTACCCTCCAGAACCTTCCACGTGCTCACTCCGCCCTCCAGAACCTTCCATGTGCTCACTCCGCCCTCCAGAACCTTCCATGTGCTCACTCCGCCCTCCAGAACCTTCCATATGTTCACTCCGCCGTCCAGAACCTTCCATGTGTTCACTCCGCCCTCCAGAACCTTCCATGTGCTCACTCCGCCCTCCAGAACCTTCCATGTGCTCACTCCGCCCTCCAGAACCTTCCATGTGTTCACTCCGCCCTCCAGAACCTTCCATGTGTTCACTCCGCCCCTCCAGAACCTTCCATGTGTTCACTCCGCCCTCCAGAACCTTCCATGTGCTCACTCCGCCTTCCAGAACCTTCCATGTGCTCACTCCGCCTTCCAGAACCTTCCATGTGTTCACTCCGCCCTCCAGAACCTTCCATGTGCTCACTCCGCCTTCCAGAACCTTCCATGTGCTCACTCCGCCCTCCAGAACCTTCCATGTGCTCACTCCGCCCTCCAGAACCTTCCATGTGCTCACTCCGCCCTCCAGAACCTTCCATGTGCTCACTCCACCCTCCAGAACCTTCCATGTGTTTACTCTACCCTCCAGAACCTTCCACGTGCTCACTCCGCCCTCCAGAACCTTCCATGTGCTCACTCCGCCCTCCAGAACCTTCCATGTGCTCACTCCACCCTCCAGAACCTTCCATGTGTTCACTCTACCCTCCAGAACCTACCACGTGTTTACTCCGCCCTCCAGAACCTTCCATGTGCTCACTCCACCCTCTAGAACCTTCCACGTGTTCACTCCGCCCTCCAGAACCTTCCATGTGTTCACTCCGCCCTCCAGAACCTTCCATGTGCTCACTCCGCCCTCCAGAACCTTCCATGTGTTCACTCCGCCCTCCAGAACCTTCCATGTGTTCACTCCGCCCTCCAGAACCTTCCATGTGCTCACTCCGCCCTCCAGAACCTTCCATGTGCTCACTCCGCCCTCCAGAACCTTCCATGTGCTCACTCCACCCTCCAGAACCTTCCATGTGTTTACTCTACCCTCCAGAACCTTCCACGTGCTCACTCCGCCCTCCAGAACCTTCCATGTGCTCACTCCGCCCTCCAGAACCTTCCATGTGCTCACTCCACCCTCCAGAACCTTCCATGTGTTCACTCTACCCTCCAGAACCTTCCACGTGTTTACTCCGCCCTCCAGAACCTTCCATGTGCTCACTCCACCCTCTAGAACCTTCCACGTGTTCACTCCGCCCTCCAGAACCTTCCATGTGTTCACTCCGCCCTCCAGAACCTTCCATGTGCTCACTCCGCCCTCCAGAACCTTCCATGTGTTCACTCCGCCCTCCAGAACCTTCCATGTGCTCACGCCGCCCTCCAGAAGCTTCCATGTGCTCACTCCGCCCTCCAGAACCTTCCATGTGTTCACTACGCCCTCCAGAACCTTCCATGTGTTCACTCCGCCCTCCAGAACCTTCCATGTGCTCACTCCGCCCTCCAGAACCTTCCATGTGTTCACTCCGCCCTCCAGAACCTTCCATGTGTTCACTCCGCCCTCCAGAACCTTCCATGTGTTCACTCCGCCCTCCAGAACCTTCCATGTGTTCACTCCGCCCTCCAGAACCTTCCATGTGTTCACTCCGCCCTCCAGAACCTTCCATGTGTTCACTCCGCCCTCCAGAACCTTCCATGTGTTCACTCCGCCCTCCAGAACCTTCCATGTGTTCACTCCGCCCTCCAGAACCTTCCATGTGTTCACTCCGCCCTCCAGAACCTTCCATGTGTTCACTCCGCCCTCCAGAACCTTCCATGTGCTCACTCCACCCTCCAGAACCTTCCATGTGCTCACTCCGCCCTCCAGAACCTTCCATGTGCACACGCCGCCCTCCAGAACCTTCCATGTGCACACGCCGCCCTCCAGAACCTTCCATGTGTTCACTCCGCCCTCCAGAACCTTCCATGTGCTCACTCCGCCCTCCAGAACCTTCCATGTGCTCACTCCGCCCTCCAGAACCTTCCATGTGCTCACTCCGCCCTCCAGAACCTTCCATGTGCTCACTCCGCCCTCCAGAACCTTCCATGAGCTCACTCCGCCCTCCAGAACCTTCCATGTGTTCACTCCGCCCTCCAGAACCTTCCATGTGCTCACTCCGCCCTCCAGAACCTTCCATGTGCTCACTCCGCCCTCCGGAACCTTCCATGTGTTCACTCCGCCCTCCAGAACCTTCCATGTGTTCACTCCGCCCTCCAGAACCTTCCATGTGCTCACTCCGCCCTCCAGAACCTTCCATGTGTTCACTCCGCCCTCCAGAACCTTCCATGTGTTCACTCCGCCCTCCAGAACCTTCCATGTGTTCACTCCGCCCTCCAGAACCTTCCATGTGCTCACTCCGCCCTCCAGAACCTTCCATGTGCTCACTCCGCCCTCCAGAACCTTCCATGTGTTCACTCCGCCCTCCAGAACCTTCCATGTGTTCACTCCGCCCCTCCAGAACCTTCCATGTGTTCACTCCGCCCTCCAGAACCTTCCATGTGCTCACTCCGCCTTCCAGAACCTTCCATGTGCTCACTCCGCCTTCCAGAACCTTCCATGTGTTCACTCCGCCCTCCAGAACCTTCCATGTGCTCACTCCGCCTTCCAGAACCTTCCATGTGCTCACTCCGCCCTCCAGAACCTTCCATGTGCTCACTCCGCCCTCCAGAACCTTCCATGTGCTCACTCCGCCCTCCAGAACCTTCCATGTGCTCACTCCACCCTCCAGAACCTTCCATGTGTTTACTCTACCCTCCAGAACCTTCCACGTGCTCACTCCGCCCTCCAGAACCTTCCATGTGCTCACTCCGCCCTCCAGAACCTTCCATGTGCTCACTCCACCCTCCAGAACCTTCCATGTGTTCACTCTACCCTCCAGAACCTTCCACGTGTTTACTCCGCCCTCCAGAACCTTCCATGTGCTCACTCCACCCTCTAGAACCTTCCACGTGTTCACTCCGCCCTCCAGAACCTTCCATGTGTTCACTCCGCCCTCCAGAACCTTCCATGTGCTCACTCCGCCCTCCAGAACCTTCCATGTGTTCACTCCGCCCTCCAGAACCTTCCATGTGTTCACTCCGCCCTCCAGAACCTTCCATGTGTTCACTCCGCCCTCCAGAACCTTCCATGTGCTCACGCCGCCCTCCAGAAGCTTCCATGTGCTCACTCCGCCCTCCAGAACCTTCCATGTGTTCACTCCGCCCTCCAGAACCTTCCATGTGTTCACTCCGCCCTCCAGAACCTTCCATGTGTTCACTCCGCCCTCCAGAACCTTCCATGTGTTCACTCCGCCCTCCAGAAACTTCCATGTGTTCACTCCGCCCTCCAGAACCTTCCATGTGTTCACTCCGCCCTCCAGAACCTTCCATGTGCTCACTCCACCCTCCAGAACCTTCCATGTGCTCACTCCACCCTCCAGAACCTTCCATGTGCTCACTCCGCCCTCCAGAACCTTCCATGTGTTCACTCCGCCCTCCAGAACATTCCATGTGTTCACTCCGCCCTCCAGAACCTTCCATGTGTTCACTCCGCCCTCCAGAACCTTCCATGTGTTCACTCCGCCCTCCAGAACCTTCCATGTGTTCACTCCGCCGTCCAGAACCTTCCATGTGTTCACTCCGCCCTCCAGAACCTTCCATGTGCTCACTCCGCCCTCCAGAACCTTCCATGTGTTCACTCCGCCCTCCAGAACCTTCCATGTGTTCACTCCGCCCTCCAGAACCTTCCATGTGCTCACTCCGCCTTCCAGAACCTTCCATGTGCTCACTCCGCCTTCCAGAACCTTCCATGTGCTCACTCCGCCCTCCAGAACCTTCCATGTGCTCACTCCGCCCTCCAGAACCTTCCATGTGCTCACTCCGCCCTCCAGAACCTTCCATGTGCTCACTCCGCCCTCCAGAACCTTCCATGTGCTCACTCCGCCCTCCAGAACCTTCCATGTGCTCACTCCACCCTCCTGAACCTTCCATGTGTTCACTCTACCCTCCAGAACCTTCCACGTGCTCACTCCGCCCTCCAGAACCTTCCATGTGCTCACTCCGCCCTCCAGAACCTTCCATGTGCTCACTCCACCCTCCTGAACCTTCCATGTGTTCACTCTACCCTCCAGAACCTTCCACGTGCTCACTCCGCCCTCCAGAACCTTCCATGTGTTCACTCCGCCCTCCAGAACCTTCCATGTGCTCACTCCGCCCTCCAGAACCTTCCATGTGCTCACTCCGCCCTCCAGAACCTTCCATGTGTTCACTCCGCCCTCCAGAACCTTCCATGTGTTCACTCCGCCCCTCCAGAACCTTCCATGTGTTCACTCCGCCCTCCAGAACCTTCCATGTGCTCACTCCGCCTTCCAGAACCTTCCATGTGCTCACTCCGCCTTCCAGAACCTTCCATGTGCTCACTCCGCCCTCCAGAACCTTCCATGTGCTCACTCCGCCTTCCAGAACCTTCCATGTGCTCACTCCGCCCTCCAGAACCTTCCATGTGCTCACTCCGCCCTCCAGAACCTTCCATGTGCTCACTCCGCCCTCCAGAACCTTCCATGTGCTCACTCCACCCTCCAGAACCTTCCATGTGTTTACTCTACCCTCCAGAACCTTCCACGTGCTCACTCCGCCCTCCAGAACCTTCCATGTGCTCACTCCGCCCTCCAGAACCTTCCATGTGCTCACTCCACCCTCCAGAACCTTCCATGTGTTCACTCTACCCTCCAGAACCTTCCACGTGTTTACTCCGCCCTCCAGAACCTTCCATGTGCTCACTCCACCCTCTAGAACCTTCCACGTGTTCACTCCGCCCTCCAGAACCTTCCATGTGTTCACTCCGCCCTCCAGAACCTTCCATGTGCTCACTCCGCCCTCCAGAACCTTCCATGTGTTCACTCCGCCCTCCAGAACCTTCCATGTGTTCACTCCGCCCTCCAGAACCTTCCATGTGTTCACTCCGCCCTCCAGAACCTTCCATGTGCTCACGCCGCCCTCCAGAAGCTTCCATGTGCTCACACCGCCCTCCAGAACCTTCCATGTGTTCACTACGCCCTCCAGAACCTTCCATGTGTTCACTCCGCCCTCCAGAACCTTCCATGTGCTCACTCCGCCCTCCAGAACCTTCCATGTGTTCACTCCGCCCTCCAGAACCTTCCATGTGTTCACTCCGCCCTCCAGAACCTTCCATGTGTTCACTCCGCCCTCCAGAACCTTCCATGTGTTCACTCCGCCCTCCAGAACCTTCCATGTGTTCACTCCGCCCTCCAGAACCTTCCATGTGTTCACTCCGCCCTCCAGAACCTTCCATGTGTTCACTCCGCCCTCCAGAACCTTCCATGTGCTCACTCCACCCTCCAGAACCTTCCATGTGCTCACTCCACCCTCCAGAACCTTCCATGTGCTCACTCCGCCCTCCAGAACCTTCCATGTGTTCACTCCGCCCTCCAGAACATTCCATGTGTTCACTCCGCCCTCCAGAACCTTCCATGTGTTCACTCCGCCCTCCAGAACCTTCCATGTGTTCACTCCGCCCTCCAGAACCTTCCATGTGCTCTCTCCGCCCTCCAGAACCTTCCATGTGCTCACTCAGCCCTCCAGAACCTTCCATGTGCTCACGCCGCCCTCCAGAACCTTCCATGTGTTTACTCCGCCCTCCAGAACCTTCCATGTGCTCACTCCGCACTCCAGAACCTTCCATGTGCTCACTCCGCCCTCCAGAACCTTCCATGTGCTCACTCCGCCCTCCAGAACCTTCCATGTGTTCACTCCGCCCTCCAGAACCTTCCATGTGTTCACTCCGCCCTCCAGAACCTTCCATGTGCTCACTCCGCCCTCCAGAACCTTCCATGTGCTCACGCCGCCCTCCAGAACCTTCCATGTGCTCACTCCGCCCTCCAGAACCTTCCATGTGTTCACTCCGCCCTCCAGAACCTTCCATGTGCTCACTCCGCCCTCCAGAACCTTCCATGTGCACACGCCGCCCTCCAGAACCTTCCATGTGCACACGCCGCCCTCCAGAACCTTCCATGTGTTCACTCCGCCCTCCAGAACCTTCCATGTGCTCACTCCGCCCTCCAGAACCTTCCATGTGCTCACTCCGCCCTCCAGAACCTTCCATGTGCTCACTCCGCCCTCCAGAACCTTCCATGTGCTCACTCCGCCCTCCAGAACCTTCCATGAGCTCACTCCGCCCTCCAGAACCTTCCATGTGTTCACTCCGCCCTCCAGAACCTTCCATGTGCTCACTCCGCCCTCCAGAACCTTCCATGTGCTCACTCCGCCCTCCAGAACCTTCCATGTGTTCACTCCGCCCTCCAGAACCTTCCATGTGTTCACTCCGCCCTCCAGAACCTTCCATGTGCTCACTCCGCCCTCCAGAACCTTCCATGTGTTCACTCCGCCCTCCAGAACCTTCCATGTGTTCACTCCGCCCTCCAGAACCTTCCATGTGTTCACTCCGCCCTCCAGAACCTTCCATGTGTTCACTCCGCCCTCCAGAACCTTCCATGTGTTCACTCCGCCCTCCAGAACCTTCCATGTGCTCACGCCGCCCTCCAGAAGCTTCCATGTGCTCACTCCGCCCTCCAGAACCTTCCATGTGTTCACTCCGCCCTCCAGAACCTTCCATGTGTTCACTCCGCCCTCCAGAACCTTCCAAGTGCTCACTCCGCCCTCCAGAACCTTCCATGTGCTCACTCCGCCCTCCAGAACCTTCCATGTGTTCACTCCGCCCTCCAGATCCTTCCATGTGTTCACTCCGCCCTCCAGAACCTTCCATGTGTTCACTCCGCCCTCCAGAACCTTCCATGTGTTCACTCCGCCCTCCAGAACCTTCCATGTTTTCACTCCGCCCTCCAGAACCTTCCATGTGTTCACTCCGCCCTCCAGAACCTTCCATGTGTTCACTCCGCCCTCCAGAACCTTCCATGTGCTCACTCCGCCCTCCAGAACCTTCCATGTGTTCACTCCGCCCTGCAGAACCTTCCATGTGCTCACTCCGCCCTCCAGAACCTTCCATGTGTTCACTCCGCCCTCCAGAACCTTCCATGTGTTCACTCCGCCTTCCAGAACCTTCCATGTGCTCACGCCGCCCTCCAGAAGCTTCCATGTGCTCACTCCGCCCTCCAGAACCTTCCATGTGCTCACTCCGCCCTCCAGAACCTTCCATGTGCTCACTCCGCCCTCCAGAACCTTCCATGTGTTCACTCCGCCCTCCAGAACCTTCCATGTGCTCACTCCGCCCTCCAGAACCTTCCATGTGTTCACTCCGCCCTCCAGAACCTTCCATGTGTTCACTCCGCCCTCCAGAACCTTCCATGTGTTCACTCCGCCCTCCAGAACCTTCCATGTGCTCACGCCGCCCTCCAGAAGCTTCCATGTGCTCACACCGCCCTCCAGAACCTTCCATGTGTTCACTACGCCCTCCAGAACCTTCCATGTGTTCACTCCGCCCTCCAGAACCTTCCATGTGCTCACTCCGCCCTCCAGAACCTTCCATGTGTTCACTCCGCCCTCCAGAACCTTCCATGTGTTCACTCCGCCCTCCAGAACCTTCCATGTGTTCACTCCGCCCTCCAGAACCTTCCATGTGTTCACTCCGCCCTCCAGAACCTTCCATGTGTTCACTCCGCCCTCCAGAACCTTCCATGTGTTCACTCCGCCCTCCAGAACCTTCCATGTGTTCACTCCGCCCTCCAGAACCTTCCATGTGCTCACTCCACCCTCCAGAACCTTCCATGTGCTCACTCCACCCTCCAGAACCTTCCATGTGCTCACTCCGCCCTCCAGAACCTTCCATGTGTTCACTCCGCCCTCCAGAACATTCCATGTGTTCACTCCGCCCTCCAGAACCTTCCATGTGTTCACTCCGCCCTCCAGAACCTTCCATGTGTTCACTCCGCCCTCCAGAACCTTCCATGTGCTCTCTCCGCCCTCCAGAACCTTCCATGTGCTCACTCAGCCCTCCAGAACCTTCCATGTGCTCACGCCGCCCTCCAGAACCTTCCATGTGTTTACTCCGCCCTCCAGAACCTTCCATGTGCTCACTCCGCACTCCAGAACCTTCCATGTGCTCACTCCGCCCTCCAGAACCTTCCATGTGCTCACTCCGCCCTCCAGAACCTTCCATGTGTTCACTCCGCCCTCCAGAACCTTCCATGTGTTCACTCCGCCCTCCAGAACCTTCCATGTGCTCACTCCGCCCTCCAGAACCTTCCATGTGCTCACGCCGCCCTCCAGAACCTTCCATGTGCTCACTCCGCCCTCCAGAACCTTCCATGTGTTCACTCCGCCCTCCAGAACCTTCCATGTGCTCACTCCGCCCTCCAGAACCTTCCATGTGCACACGCCGCCCTCCAGAACCTTCCATGTGCACACGCCGCCCTCCAGAACCTTCCATGTGTTCACTCCGCCCTCCAGAACCTTCCATGTGCTCACTCCGCCCTCCAGAACCTTCCATGTGCTCACTCCGCCCTCCAGAACCTTCCATGTGCTCACTCCGCCCTCCAGAACCTTCCATGTGCTCACTCCGCCCTCCAGAACCTTCCATGAGCTCACTCCGCCCTCCAGAACCTTCCATGTGTTCACTCCGCCCTCCAGAACCTTCCATGTGCTCACTCCGCCCTCCAGAACCTTCCATGTGCTCACTCCGCCCTCCAGAACCTTCCATGTGTTCACTCCGCCCTCCAGAACCTTCCATGTGTTCACTCCGCCCTCCAGAACCTTCCATGTGCTCACTCCGCCCTCCAGAACCTTCCATGTGTTCACTCCGCCCTCCAGAACCTTCCATGTGTTCACTCCGCCCTCCAGAACCTTCCATGTGTTCACTCCGCCCTCCAGAACCTTCCATGTGTTCACTCCGCCCTCCAGAACCTTCCATGTGTTCACTCCGCCCTCCAGAACCTTCCATGTGCTCACGCCGCCCTCCAGAAGCTTCCATGTGCTCACTCCGCCCTCCAGAACCTTCCATGTGTTCACTCCGCCCTCCAGAACCTTCCATGTGTTCACTCCGCCCTCCAGAACCTTCCAAGTGCTCACTCCGCCCTCCAGAACCTTCCATGTGCTCACTCCGCCCTCCAGAACCTTCCATGTGTTCACTCCGCCCTCCAGATCCTTCCATGTGTTCACTCCGCCCTCCAGAACCTTCCATGTGTTCACTCCGCCCTCCAGAACCTTCCATGTGTTCACTCCGCCCTCCAGAACCTTCCATGTGTTCACTCCGCCCTCCAGAACCTTCCATGTGTTCACTCCGCCCTCCAGAACCTTCCATGTGTTCACTCCGCCCTCCAGAACCTTCCATGTGTTCACTCCGCCCTCCAGAACCTTCCATGTGCTCACTCCGCCCTCCAGAACCTTCCATGTGTTCACTCCGCCCTGCAGAACCTTCCATGTGCTCACTCCGCCCTCCAGAACCTTCCATGTGTTCACTCCGCCCTCCAGAACCTTCCATGTGTTCACTCCGCCTTCCAGAACCTTCCATGTGCTCACGCCGCCCTCCAGAAGCTTCCATGTGCTCACTCCGCCCTCCAGAACCTTCCATGTGCTCACTCCGCCCTCCAGAACCTTCCATGTGCTCACTCCGCCCTCCAGAACCTTCCATGTGTTCACTCCGCCCTCCAGAACCTTCCATGTGCTCACTCCGCCCTCCAGAACCTTCCATGTGCTCACTCCGCCCTCCAGAACCTTCCATGTGCTCACTCCGCCTTCCGGGTGCTCACTCCGCCCTCCAGAACCTTCCATGTGCTCACTCCGCCTTCCATGTGTTCACTCCGCCCTCCAGAACCTTCCATGTGCTCACTCCGCCCTTGAGGACCTTCCATGTGCTCACTCCGCCCTCCAGAACCTTCCATGTGCTCACTCCGCCCTCCAGAACCTTCCATGTGCTCACTTCGCCCTCCAGAACCTTCCATGTGTTCACTCCGCCCTCCAGAACCTTCCATGTGCTCACTCCGCCCTCCAGAACCTTTCATGTGCTCACTCCGCCCTCCAGAACCTTCCATGTCTTCACACCGCCCTCCAGAACCTTCCATGTGTTCACTCCGCCCTCCAGAACCTTCCATGTGTTCACTCCGCCCTCCAGAACCTTCCATGTGCTCACTCCGCCCTCCAGAACCTTCCATGTGTTCACTCCGCCCTCCAGAACCTTCCATGTGTTCACTCCGCCCTCCAGAACCTTCCATGTGTTCACTCCGCCCTCCAGAACCTTCCATGTGTTCACTCCGCCCTCCAGAACCTTCCATGTGCTCACTCCGCCTTCCAGAACCTTCCACGTGCTCACTCCGCCCTCCAGAACCTTCCATGTGTTCACTCCGCCCTCCAGAACCTTCCATGTGCTCACTCCGCCCTCCAGAACCTTCCATGTGCTCACTCAGCCCTCCAGAACCTTCCATGTGCTCACGCCGCCCTCCAGAACCTTCCATGTGTTCACTCCGCCCTCCAGAACCTTCCATGTGCTCACTCCGCACTCCAGAACCTTCCATGTGCTCACTCCGCCCTCCAGAACCTTCCATGTGCTCACTCCGCCCTCCAGAACCTTCCATGTGTTCACTCCGCCCTCCAGAACCTTCCATGTGTTTACTCCGCCCTCCAGAACCTTCCATGTGCTCACTCCGCCCTCCAGAACCTTCCATGTGCTCACTCCGCCCTCCAGAACCTTCCATGTGCTCACTCCGCCCTCCAGAACCTTCCATGTGTTCACTCCGCCCTCCAGAACCTTCCATGTGCTCACTCCGCCCTCCAGAACCTTCCATGTGCACACGCCGCCCTCCAGAACCTTCCATGTGCACACGCCGCCCTCCAGAACCTTCCATGTGTTCACTCCGCCCTCCAGAACCTTCCATGTGCTCCCTCCGCCCTCCAGAACCTTCCATGTGCTCACTCCGCCCTCCAGAACCTTCCATGTGCTCACTCCGCCCTCAAAAACCTTCCATGTGCTCACTCCGCCCTCCAGAACCTTCCATGTGCTCACTCCGCCCTCCAGAACCTTCCATGTGTTCACTCCGCCCTCCAGAACCTTCCATGTACTCACTCCGCCCTCCAGAACCTTCCATGTGCTCATTCCGCCCTCCAGAACCTTCCATGTGTTCACTCCGCCCTCCAGAACCTTCCATGTGTTCACTCCGCCCTCCAGAACCTTCCATGTGTTCACTCCGCCCTCCAGAACCTTCCATGTGTTCACTCCGCCCTCCAGAACCTTCCATGTGTTCACTCCGCCCTCCAGAACCTTCCATGTGTTCACTCCGCCCTCCAGAACCTTCCATGTGCTCACGCCGCCCTCCAGAAGCTTCCATGTGCTCACTCCGCCCTCCAGAACCTTCCATGTGTTCACTCCGCCCTCCAGAACCTTCCATGTGTTCACTCCGCCCTCCAGAACCTTCCATGTGCTCACTCCGCCCTCCAGAACCTTCCATGTGCTCACTCCGCCCTCCAGAACCTTCCATGTGTTCACTCCGCCCTCCAGATCCTTCCATGTGTTCACTCCGCCCTCCAGAACCTTCCATGTGTTCACTCCGCCCTCCAGAACCTTCCATGTGTTCACTCCGCCCTCCAGAACCTTCCATGTTTTCACTCCGCCCTCCAGAACCTTCCATGTGTTCACTCCGCCCTCCAGAACCTTCCATGTGTTCACTCCGCCCTCCAGAACCTTCCATGTGCTCACTCCGCCCTCCAGAACCTTCCATGTGTTCACTCCGCCCTGCAGAACCTTCCATGTGCTCACTCCGCCCTCCAGAACCTTCCATGTGTTCACTCCGCCCTCCAGAACCTTCCATGTGCTCACTCCGCCCTCCAGAACCTTCCATGTGTTCACTCCGCCCTCCAGAACCTTCCATGTGCTCACTCCGCCCTCCAGAACCTTCCATGTGCTCACTCCGCCCTCCAGAACCTTCCATGTGCTCACTCCGCCTTCCGTGTGCTCACTCCGCCCTCCAGAACCTTCCATGTGCTCACTCCGCCTTCCATGTGTTCACTCCGCCCTCCAGAACCTTCCATGTGCTCACTCCGCCCTTGAGGACCTTCCATGTGCTCACTCCGCCCTCCAGAACCTTCCATGTGCTCACTCCGCCCTCCAGAACCTTCCATGTGCTCACTCCGCCCTCCAGAACCTTCCATGTGTTCACTCCGCCCTCCAGAACCTTCCATGTGCTCACTCCGCCCTCCAGAACCTTCCATGTGCTCACTCCGCCCTCCAGAACCTTCCATGTCTTCACACCGCCCTCCAGAACCTTCCATGTGTTCACTCCGCCCTCCAGAACCTTCCATGTGTTCACTCCGCCCTCCAGAACCTTCCATGTGTTCACTCCGCCCTCCAGAACCTTCCATGTGTTCACTCCGCCCTCCAGAACCTTCCATGTGTTCACTCCGCCCTCCAGAACCTTCCATGTGTTCACTCTGCCCTCCAGAACCTTCCATGTGTTCACTACGCCCTCCAGAACCTTCCATGTGTTCACTCCGCCCTCCAGAACCTTCCATGTGCTCACGCCGCCCTCCAAAACCTTCCATGTGCTCACTCCGCCCTCCAGAACCTTCCACGTGCTCACTCCGCCCTCCAGAACCTTCCATGTGTTCACTCCACCCTCCAGAACCTTCCATGTGCTCACTCCACCCTCCAGAACCTTCCATGTGCTCACTCAGCCCTCCAGAACCTTCCACGTGCTCACTCCGCCCTCCAAAGTTGATGTATAAGATTATGATACATTATGTATATAGATGTATAGTGTTAATATACACCCGAGCTTACTACAGTGTGCGTCCTCATGAGATCTTCATGAGGTGAGGACCACCCTGGAGCCTGGTCCCCCTCGTATGATGGCTCGTATGAGGTGAGGACAACCCTGGAGCCTGGTCCCCCCTCATGGCTCGTATGAGGTGAGGACCACCCTGGAGCCTGGTCCCCCTCATGGCTCGTATGAGGTGAGGACCCCCCTGGAGCCTGGTCCCCCTCATGGCTCGTATGAGGTGAGGACCACCCTGGAGCCTGGTCCCCCTCATGGCCCGTATGAGGCGAGGACCACCCTGGAGCCTGGTCCCCCTCATGGCCCGTATGAGGTGAGGACCCCCCCTGGAGCCTGGTCCCCCTCATGGCTCGTATGAGGTGAGGACCACCCTGGAGCCTGGTCCCCCTCATGGCTCGTATGAGGTGAGGACCACCCTGGAGCCTGGTCCCCCTCATGGCTCGTATGAGGTGAGGACAACCCTGGAGCCTGGTCCCCCTCATGGCTCGTATGAGGTGAGGACCACCCTGGAGCCTGGTCCCCCTCATGGCTCGTATGAGGCGAGGACCCCCCTGGAGCCTGGTCCCCCTCATGGCGCGTATGAGGTGAGGACCACCCCTGGAGCCTGGTCCCCCTCATGGCTCGTATGAGGTGAGGACCACCCTGGAGCCTGGTCCCCCTCATGGCTCGTATGAGGTGAGGACCACCCTGGAGCCTGGTCCCCCTCATGGCTCGTATGAGGTGAGGACAACCCTGGAGCCTGGTCCCCCTCATGGCTCGTATGAGGTGAGGACCACCCTGGAGCCTGGTCCCCCTCATGGCTCGTATGAGGTGAGGACCCCCCCTGGAGCCTGGTCCCCCTCATGGCTCGTATGAAGTGAGGACCACCCTGGAGCCTGGTCCCCCTCATGGCTCGTATGAGGTGAGGACCACCCTGGAGCCTGGTCCCCCTCATGGCTCGTATGAGGTGAGGACCACCCTGGAGCCTGGTCCCCCTCATGGCTCGTATGAGGTGAGGACCCCCCTGGAGCCTGGTCCCCCTCATGGCTCGTATGAGGTGAGGACCCCCCTGGAGCCTGGTCCCCCTCATGGCTCGTATGAGGTGAGGACCACCCTGGAGCCTGGTCCCCCTCATGGCTCGTATGAGGTGAGGACCCCCCTGGAGCCTGGTCCCCCTCATGGCTCGTATGAGATGAGGACCACCCTGGAGCCTGGTCCCCCTCATGGCTCGTATGAGGTGAGGACCACCCTGGAGCCTGGTCCCCCTCATGGCTCGTATGAGGTGAGGACCACCCTGGAGCCTGGTCCCCCTCATGGCTCGTATGAGGCGAGGACTGTAGGAAAACTTGACTCATGTAATTCAATTAAATTGATGCTAATTTGATAGCTGCGAAGGACCATCACTTTGTAAAGGAAAAGTGTAAACTTGGTCGAGCAAGTGGTTTAATATTAAAGCCATGAACTTGTGTCCTATGGATATTATTGATAATTATTATCTTGAATATATATTGACTGTAATATATGAATCGTAGCTTCTCACCCAAAATGGGGGGTTAAATGTCAAAAGACTATTGTATCCCTGACATCATTTCAGTGTGGTTCGTTCACTGAAGTAAAAAAGATAAGTAACTGCAATATTGGGCAATAATAATTAGAGGCGAATGAGCCTCAAGATACTACAATGATCAATGGGGGATCATTAAATTGAATAATGGTTAGATAAGGATATTGTTCCTATCTAAAGTACATGAGGCTACAGAATTATACTTGACTTCCTAGCTCGCGTAAATGAAATATAATTTCAAATTATTATTAGGTTTCAACCGTTGCTAAATAAGCGATAACTAAATTGAAATAATCTCAGCTGCTTAGCCGTGACAGTGACCGGAAGCGTGGTGTCAAGATGGCGTCATCTGGAGCTTGCTAGAACACGTAGCGTGGGAAATTGTGGCACTCACGGCTGCTCCAACACACGCTGGAAACCCAATGGGATGTAAAAATTGTCTTCACAAGTTAGATTATATCATTACGATTCAATGGAAGCGACAAATTAAATTCCGTGTGGATGTACTTGTCGTTTGGGGAGGGATCACGACGTAACGATGGACTAAGGGTAAAGTTATCATATAAAGAGCTCCTATAAGAAAACTAGACCATTTAACCTGCTGGCTGTCCACAGATGCAATCCTTGGATCGCTAGTGGAGTAATTGCACACTCCAGGGCCGATTAATAGCAAGGGCCGATCGTGTAGTTGATGAAAGTTTCGCCTCTCCCTGGACTTGTGGCCGCCATGTTGTCTCAGGCGTCGCCCTACGCCATGATATTTTAGTTGATAACTCGTTGTTATTGAATCACTAGTTGCTATATTATCAGGTGTTAATTCTTGTAAAGAATACTGACAAAGGTTGAGAATATTATTAAATTCTCTGGCATGTTGACAATAATTATGTCTTGCTGCATATTATCAGACGCAATACAGCCCTCCATGTGGGGGAGAATTTGGTAAATGTCGCGCAGATAGGAAATATTAATTTATATTAGTGCTACAGTTAGTAGAATTTACACAGTGTAGAGTTTATAAAACTCTACACAGTGGAGCCTGACCACAATGACTGCCGTTGAGGGACTCACATCTTCAAGTGTAACTCTACACAGTGGAGCCTGACCACAATGGCTGCCGTTGAGGGCCTCACATCTTCAAGTGTAACTCTACACAGTGGAGCCTGACCACAATGGCTGCCGTTGAGGGCCTCACATCTTCAAGTGTAACTCTACACAGTGGAGCCTGACCACAATGGCTGCCGTTGAGGGCCTCACATCTTCAAGTGTAACTCTACACAGTGGAGCCTGGCCACAATGGCTGCCGTTGAGGGCCTCACATCTTCAAGTGTAACTCTACACAGTGGAGCCTGGCCACAATGGCTGCCGTTGAGGGCCTCACATCTTCAAGTGTAACTCTACACAGTGGAGCCTGACACAATGGCTGCCGTTGAGGGCCTCACATCTTCAAGTGTAACTCTACACAGTGGAGCCTGGCCACAATGGCGGCCGTTGAGGGCCTCACATCTTCAAGTGTAACTCTACACAGTGGAGCCTGACCACAATGGCTGCCGTTGAGGGCCTCACATCTTCAAGTGTAACTCTACACAGTGGAGCCTGACCACAATGGCTGCCGCTGAGGGACTCACATCTTCAAGTGTAAATACTGAAGCCTCATGACTCCTATTTCTTCAGTAGAGGCCAACAAGAACTACGAGAATAATAAAGTGTTAAAACTGTAAACACTTGAGAGATAAAGAGCCAAAAATCTCTGGAAATTATTGGATGTTAAACAGTTGAGAAAATTTGAATATAACAATATTTCTGGACGGTTGGGAGCAGTGTTGCCACCTCAGCGTCCTGCCTTTTGGCGCCCTAATTTGCTCCCAAACTTGGACATGTCCGGAAATATTGCCACAAAAACTGTTCAGTTTTTCATGAGACATATTCGTAGGTGTTGTAGGAAGATGGTGTAAAGTTTATTTATAAGTTGTGAAGGAGTATTGCATATTGTTTGAGAGGTGAAGTTGGTAATTGTGTGGAGGCGCGTGTGGCAAGAGTGGGCGGAGCGCGGCGGCGTCAGTTGCTGGACGACGACGGACGAGGACGGACGCCGCCGCTCCTCCTCCTTCACCTGCTGCTCCTACTCACCCTCCTCACACCTCACAATGGGCGCCGGCAGCTCTTCCTCGTCGCTACGCACTAATGTTTTGGATGAGGTAATTAGCGCCATCTTCTCCCTCCTCACTAAGATTATTAAGAGTCCTTGAGAATATTGAAGATGTTCTCCCACACGTCTTATTGTCTAGGGTAAAGCTGGTGCTTGTGGGGCAGTAAAGTCAGGGTAAAGCTGGTGCTTGTGGGGCAGTAAAGTCAGGGTAAAGAGGTGCTTGTGGGGCAGTAAAGTCAGGGTGAAGCTGGTGCTTGTGGCGCAGTAAAGTCAGGGTAAAGCTGGTGCTTGTGGCGCAGTAAAGTCAGGGTAAAGCTGGTGCTTGTGGGGCAGTAAAGTCAGGGTAAAGCTGGTGCTTGTGGGGCAGTAAAGTCAAGGTATAGCTGGTGCTTGTGGGGCAGTAAAGTGAAGGTAAAGCTGGTGCTTGTGGGACAGTAAAGTCAGGGTACAGCTGGTGCTTGTGGGACAGTAAAGTCAGGGTAAAGTTGGTGCTTGCGGGGCAGTAAAGTCAGGGTAAAGCTGGTGCTTGTGGGGCAGTAAAGTCAAGGTAAAGCTGGTGCTTGTGGGGCAGTAAAGTCAGGGTAAAGCTGGTGCTTGTGGCGCAGTAAAGTCAGGGTAAAGCTGGTGCTTGTGGGGAAGTAAAGTCAGGGTAAAGCTGGTGCTTGTGGGGCAGTAAAGTCAGGGTAAAGCTGGTGCTTGTGGGGCAGTAAAGTCAGGGTAAAGCTGGTGCTTGTGGGGCAGTAAAGTTAAGGTAAAGCTGGTGCTTGTGGGGCAGTAAAGTTAAGGTAAAGCTGGTGCTTGTGGCGCAGTAAAGTCAGGGTAAAGCTGGTGCTTGTGGAGCAGTAAAGTCAAGGTAAAGCTGGTGCTTGTGGGGCAGTAAAGTCAAGGTAAAGCTGGGGCTTGTGGCGCAGTAAAGTCGGTAAAGCTGGTGCTTGTGGGGCAGTAAAGTTAAGGTAAAGCTGGTGCTTGTGGGGCAGTAAAGTCAGGGTAAAGCTGGTGCTTGTGGCGCAGTAAAGTCAGGGTAAAGCTGGTGCTTGTGGGGCAGTAAAGTTAAGGTAAAGCTGGTGCTTGTGGGGCAGTAAAGTTAAGGTAAAGCTGGTGCTTGTGGCGCAGTAAAGTCAGGGTAAAGCTGGTGCTTGTGGCGCAGTAAAGTTAAGGTAAAGCTGGTGCTTGTGGGGCAGTAAAGTTAAGGTAAAGCTGGTGCTTGTGGGGCAGTAAAGTTAAGGTAAAGCTGGTGCTTGTGGCGCAGTAAAGTCAGGGTAAAGCTGGTGCTTGTGGGGCAGTAAAGTTAAGGTAAAGCTGGTGCTTGTGGGGCAGTAAAGTTAAGGTAAAGCTGGTGCTTGTGGGGCAGTAAAGTTAAGGTAAAGCTGGTGCTTGTGGGGCAGTAAAGTCAGGGTAAAGCTGGTGCTTGTGGAGCAGTAGTCAGGGTAAAGCTGATGCTTGTGGGGCAGTAAAGTCAGGGCAAAGCTGGTGCTTGTGGGGCAGTAAAGTCAGGGTAAAGCTGGTGCGTGTGGAGCAGTAAAGTCAGGGTAAAGCTGGTGCTTGTGGGGCAGTAAAGTCAAGGTAAAGCTGGTGCTTGTAGGGCAGTAAAGTCAAAGTAAAGCTGGTGCTTGTGGCGCAGTAAAGTCGAGGTAAAGCTGGCGCTTGTGGGGCAGTAAAGTCAGGGTAAAGCTGGTGCTTGTGGGGCAGTAAAGTCAAGGTAAAGCTGGTGCTTGTGGCGCAGTAAAGTTAAGGTAAAGCTGGTGCTTGTGGCGCAGTAAAGTTAAGGTAAAGCTGGTGCTTGTGGGGCAGAAAAGTTAAGGTAAAGCTGGTGCTTGTGGCGCAGTAACGCTGGTGCTTGTGGCGCAGTAAAGTCAATGTAAAGCTGGTGCTTGTGGCACAGTAAAGTCAAGGTAAAGCTGGTGCTTGTGGGGCAGTAAAGTTAAGGTAAAGCAGGTGCTTGTGGCGCAGTAAAGTCAAAGTAAAGCTGGTGCTTGTGGCGCAGTAAAGTCAGGGTAAAGCTGGTGCTTGTGCGGCAGTAAAGTCAAGGTAAAGCTGGTGCTTGTGGGGCAGTAAAGTCAGGGTAAGGCTGGTGCTTGTGGGGCAGTAAAGTCTGGGTAAAGCTGGTGCTTGTGGGGCAGTAAAGTCTGGGTAAAGCTGGTGCTTGTGGGGCTGTAAAGTCAAGGTAAAGCTGGTGCTTGTGGGACAGCAAAGTCAGGGTAAAGCTGGTCCTTGTGGGGCAGTAAAGTCAGGGTAAAGCTGGTGCTTGTGGGGCAGTAAAGTCTGGGTAAAGCTGGTGCTTGTGGGGCAGTAAAGTCTGGGTAAAGCTGGTGCTTGTGGGGCAGTAAAGTCTGGGTAAAGCTGGTGCTTGTGGGGCAGTAAAGTCAAGGTAAAGCTGGTGCTTGTGGGACAGTAAAGTCAGGGTCAAACTGGTGCTTGTGGGGCAGTAAAGTAGGGTAAAGCTGGTGCTTGTTGGGCAGTAAAGCTGGTGCTTGTGGGGCAGTAAAGTCAGGGTAAAGCTGGTGCTTGTGGCGCAGTAAAGTCAGGGTAAAGCTGGTGCTTGTGGCGCAGTAAAGTCAGGGTAAAGCTGGTGCTTGTGGGGCAGTAACGTCAAGGTAAAGCTGGTGCTTGTGGGGCAGTAAAGTCAGGGTAAAGCTGGTGCTTGTGGCGCAGTAAAGTCAGGGTAAAGCTGGTGCTTGTGGCGCAGTAAAGTCAGGGTAAAGCTGGTGCTTGTGGGGCAGTAACGTCAAGGTAAAGCTGGTGCTTGTGGGGGCAGTAAAGTCAGGGGTAAAGCTGGCGCTTGTGGAGCAGTAAAGTTAAGGTAAAGCTGGTGCTTATGAAGCAGTAAAGTCAGGGTAAAGCTGGTGCTTGTGGGGCAATAAAGTTAAGGTAAAGCTGGTGCTTATGAAGCAGTAAAGTCAGGGTAAAGCTGGTGCTTGTGGGGCAGTAAAGTCAAGGTAAAGCTGGTTCTTGTGGGGCAGTAAAGTCAAGGTAAAGCTGGTGCTTGAGGGGCAGTAAAGTCAAGGTAAAGCTGGTGCTTGTGGAGCAGTAAAGTCAAGGTAAAGCTGGTGCTTGTGGGGCAGTAAAGTCAGGGTAAAGCTGGTGCTTGTGGAGCAGTAGTCAGGGTAAAGCTGATGCTTGTGGGGCAGTAAAGTCAGGGTAAAGCTGGTGCTTGTGGGGCAGTAAAGTCAGGGTAAAGCTGGTGCGTGTGGAGCAGTAAAGTCAGGGTAAAGCTGGTGCTTGTGGGGCAGTAAAGTCAAGGTAAAGCTGGTGCTTGTGGGGGAGTAAAGTCAGGGTAAAGCTGGTGCTTGTGGGGCAGTAAAGTCAGGGTAAAGTTGGTGCTTGTGGCGCAGTAAAGTCAAGGTAAAGCTGGCGCTTGTGGGGCAGTAAAGTCAGGGTAAAGCTGGTGCTTGTGGGGCAGTAAAGTCAAGGTAAAGCTGGTGCTTGTGGCGCAGTAAAGTTAAGGTAAAGCTGGTGCTTGTGGCGCAGTAAAGTTAAGGTAAAGCTGGTGCTTGTGGGGCAGAAAAGTTAAGGTAAAGCTGGTGCTTGTGGCGCAGTAAAGCTGGTGCTTGTGGCGCAGTAAAGTCAATGTAAAGCTGGTGCTTGTGGCGCAGTAAAGTCAAGGTAAAGCTGGTGCTTGTGGGGTAGTAAAGTTAAGGTAAAGCAGGTGCTTGTGGCGCAGTAAAGTCAAAGTAAAGCTGGTGCTTGTGGCGCAGTAAAGTCAGGGTAAAGCTGGTGCTTGTGCGGCAGTAAAGTCAAGGTAAAGCTGGTGCTTGTGGGGCAGTAAAGTCAGGGTAAGGCTGGTGCTTGTGGGGCTGTAAAGTCTGGGTAAAGCTGGTGCTTGTGGGGCAGTAAAGTCTGGGTAAAGCTGGTGCTTGTGGGGCTGTAAAGTCAAGGTAAAGCTGGTGCTTGTGGGGCAGTAAAGTCAGGGTAAAGCTGGTCCTTGTGGGGCAGTAAAGTCAGGGTAAAGCTGGTGCTTGTGGGGCAGTAACGTCAAGGTAAAGCTGGTGCTTGTGGGGCAGTAAAGTCAGGGTAAAGCTGGTGCTTGTGGCGCAGTAAAGTCAGGGTAAAGCTGGTGCTTGTGGCACAGTAAAGTCAGGGTAAAGCTGGTGCTTGTGGGGCAGTAACGTCAAGGTAAAGCTGGTGCTTGTGGGGCAGTAAAGTCAGGGGTAAAGCTGGCGCTTGTGGAGCAGTAAAGTTAAGGTAAAGCTGGTGCTTATGAAGCAGTAAAGTCAGGGTAAAACTGGTGCTTGTGGGGCAATAAAGTTAAGGTAAAGCTGGTGCTTATGAAGCAGTAAAGTCAGGGTAAAGCTGGTGCTTGTGGGGCAGTAAAGTCAAGGTAAAGCTGGTTCTTGTGGGGCAGTAAAGTCAAGGTAAAGCTGGTGCTTGAGGGGCAGTAAAGTCAAGGTAAAGCTGGTGCTTGTGGAGCAGTAAAGTCAAGGTAAAGCTGGTGCTTGTGGGGCAGTAAAGTCAGGGTAATGCTGGTGCTTGTGCGGCAGTAAAGTCAAGGTAAAGCTGGTGCTTGTGGGGCAGTAAAGTCAGGGTAAAACTGGTGCTTGTGGGGCAGTAAAGTTAAGGTAAAGCTGGTGCTTGTGGGGCAGTAAAGTCAGGGTAAAACTGGTGCTTGTGGGGCAGTAAAGGTAAGGTAAAGCTGGTGCTTATGAAGCAGTAAAGTCAGGGTAAAGCTGGTGCTTGTGGGGCAGTAAAGTCAAGGTAAAGCTGGTTCTTGTGGGGCAGTAAAGTCAAGGTAGAGCTGGTGCTTGTGGGGCAGTAAAGTCAAGGTAAAGCTGGTGCTTGTTTATTAGTAATGTCAAGGTAAAGCTGGTGCTTGTGGGGCAGTAAAGTCAAGGTAAATCTGGTGCTTGTGGGGCAGTAAAATTAAGGTAAAGCTGGTGCTTGTGGGGCAGTAAAGTCAGGGTAAAACTGGTGCTTGTGGGGCAGTAAAGTTAAGGTAAAGCTGGTGCTTGTGGGGCAGTAAAGTCAGGGTAAAACTGGTGCTTGTGGGGCAGTAAAGTTAAGGTAAAGCTGGTGCTTGTGGAGCGGGAAAGTCAGGGTAAAACTGTTGCTTGTGGGGCAGTAAAGTCAGGGTAAAGCTGGTGCTTGTGGGGCAGTAAAGTCCGGGTAAAGCTGGTGCTTGTAGGGCAGTAAAGTCAGGGTAAAGCTGGTGCTTGTGGCGCAGTAAAGTCAGGGTAAAGCTGGTGCTTGTGGGGCAGTAAAGTCAAGGTAAAGCTGGTGCTTGTGGGGCAGTAAAGTCAGGGTAAAGCTGGTGCTTGTGGAGCAGTAAATCAGGGTAAAGCTGGTGCTTGTGGGGCAGTAAAGTTAAGGTAAAGCTAGTGCTTATGAAGCAGAAAAGTCAGGGTAAACCTGGTGCTTGTGGGACAGTAAAGTCAAGGTAAAGCTGGTTCTTGTGGGGCAGTAAAGTCAAGGTAAAGCTGGTGCTTGTGGGGCAGTAAAGTCAAGGTAAAGCTGGTGCTTGTGGACAGTAAAGTCAAGGTAAAGCTGGTGCTGGTGGGGCAGTAAAGTCAAGGTAAAGCTGGTGCTTGTGGGGCAGTAAAGTCAAGGTAAAGCTGGTGCTTCCTTAGCAGTAAAGTCGGTGCTTGTGGAGCAGTAAAGACAAGAGACAAGGTAAAGCTGGTGCTTGTGGAGCAGTTTAGACATGGTAAAGCTGCGGCTTGTGGAGCAGTAAGGACAAGTTAAAGCTGGTGCTTGTGGAGCAGTAAAGACAAGGTAAAGCTGGTGCTTGTGAAGCAGTAAAGGCAAGGTAAAGCTGGTGCTTGTGGAGCAGTAAAGACAAGGTAAAGCTGGTGCTTGTGGAGCAGTAAAGTCAGGGTAAAGCTGGTGCTTCTTTAGCAGTAAAGACGGTGCTTGTGGAGCAGTAAAGACAAGAGACAAGGTAAAGATGGTGCTTGTGGAGCAGTTTAGACATGGTAAAGCTGCTGCGTGTGGAGCAGTAAAGACAAGGTAAAGCTGGTGCTTGTGAAGCAGTAAAGACAAGGTAAAGCTGGTGCTTGTGGAGCAGTAAAGACAAGGTAAAGCTGGTAATTGTGGAGCAGTAAATCCAAGGTAAAGCAGGTGCTTGTGAAGCAGTAAAGACAAGGTAAAGCTGGTGCTTGTGGAGCAGTAAAGACAAGGTAAAGCTGGTAATTGTGGAGCAGTAAATCCAAGGTAAAGCAGGTGCTTGTGGAACAGTAAAGACAAGATATAGCTGGTGTTTGGGAGCAGTAGAGACAAGGTAAAGCATATGCTTTGTGAACAATTATGTAATGAGGCAATATAAAGCTGAAGCTTGGGAAACACAGTTGTGAAGGTGGGAGAAGATAAAGGAGGTGCTTGTGGAGCACAGTTGAGTAGAGGGACGAGATAAATAAAGCAGGTGCTTGGGGAGCACAGTTGTGTAGAGGGACGAGATAAAGCAGGTGTTTAATGTGCACAGTTGTGTAGAGGGACAAAATAAAGTAGATGCTTGAGGAACACAATTGTGTAGAGGGACGAGATAAAGCAGGTGTTTGGGGAGCACAGTTGTGTAGAGAGAGAACATAAAGCAGGTGCTTGAGGAGCACAGTTGTGTAGAGAGAGAACATAAAGCAGGTGCTTGGGCAGCACAGTTGTGTAGAGAGAAAACATAAAACGGGTGCTTGGGCAGCACAGTTGTGTAGACTAGTGGGACAAGTTAAAGCACGTGCTTGGAGGAGCTCAGTTGTGTAAAGGGAGAAGATAAAGCTGGTGCTTTGGGAGCACTTTTATAGAGGGAGAAGATAAAGCAGGTAATTGGGGAGCATAGTTGTGTAGACTTTAGAGGTTCAAGGTAAAGCAGGGGCTTCGGGAGCACAGTTGTGCAGTTATCTTCATTATAACTGCACATTCTTCAATATAAATTTGCACATTCATTATCTATTTCTGCACATTCTTCATTATAAATTTGCACATTCTTCATTATATATTTCTGCACATTCTTCATCATTAAATCTGCGCAATCTATTTGTAAGTCACTTTACAATCATCACTGTAAGTCTCACTACACAATCTTCATTGTAAGTTTAACTACACACTCTAAATTGTAAGTCTCACTACACAATCTTTATCATTGTAAGTCTCACTTTACAATCTTCATCATTGTAAGTCTCACTTTACAATCTTCATCATTGTAAGTCTCACTTTACAGTCTTCATCATTGTAAGTCTCACTTTACAATCTTAATCAGTTTAAGTTTCACTAAGTTTTAGTCGTTGTGAATCCCACTTCATTATTGCAACCCACGTCACAATTTTCATCATTGAAGGACTCACCAGATCTTCAATATAACTACTCAATGTGCATCATTGTAAGTCACGTTACACAGTAACGTTGTAAGTCACGTTACACAGTACCGTTGTAAGCCACGTTACAGTTTTCATCAATATAAAAATCGTTACACAATCTTCATCACTGGAAATCTCACTACACTCAATTTTCATCATTGTAAGTCATACTACACAATCTTCAATGTAAGTAACTACACAGTATTCATCCTTGCACCAATCTCACTGCATGATCTTTATTATTTGAAATCTCGCTACAAAATCTTCATCATTTCAAGTCTAAATACTCACAATCGTCATTGTTGTAACTCAACGTACAGTCTTCATTGTAGCACTCTACACACAGTTTCCATCACTGTAAGTCTTCTTACATATTCATCTTTGTAACACTACATATTTATTTGTATTATATGAGTTTTGTTATTGATTTACATAATTTGAGTCTGGGTGTTGATATATATATATGATGGGAGTCTGGGTGTTGATATATATATGATGGGGGTCTGGGTGTTGATATATATATGATGGGAGTCTGGGTGTTGATATATATGTGATGGGAGTCTGGGTGTTGATATATATATGATGGGAGTCTGGGTGTTGATATATATATGATGGGAGTCTGGGTGTTGATATATATATGATGGGAGTCTGGGTGTTGATATATATGTGATGGGAGTCTGGATGTTGATATAAATATGATGGGGGTCTGGGTGTTGATATATATGTGATTGGAGTCTGGGTGTTGATATATATGTGATGGGGGTCTGGATGTTGATATAAATATGATGGGAGTCTGGGTGTTGATATAAATATGATGGGGGTCTGGGTGTTGATATATATATGATGGGAGTCTGAGTGTTGATATAAATATGATGGGGGTCTGGATGTTGATATAAATATGATGGGAGTCTGGGTGTTGATATATATATGATGGGAGTCTGGGTGTTGATATAAATATGATGGGAGTCTGGATGTTGATATAAATATGATGGGAGTCTGGGTGTTGATATAAATATGATGGGGGTCTGGGTGTTGATATATATGTGATGGGAGTCTGGGTGTTGATATAAATATGATGGGGGTCTGGGTGTTGATATAAATATGATGGGGGTCTGGGTGTTGATATATATATGATGGGAGTCTGAGTGTTGATATAAATATGATGGGGGTCTGGATGTTGATATAAATATGATGGGAGTCTGGGTGTTGATATATATATGATGGGAGTCTGGGTGTTGATATAAATATGATGGGAGTCTGGATGTTGATATAAATATGATGGGAGTCTGGGTGTTGATATAAATATGATGGGGGTCTGGGTGTTGATATATATGTGATGGGAGTCTGGGTGTTGATATAAATATGATGGGGGTCTGGATGTTGATATATATGTGATGGGAGTCTGGGTGTTGATATATATATGATGGGAGTCTGGGTGTTGATATATATATGATGGGAGTCTGGGTGTTGATATATATATGATGGGGGTCTGGATGTTGATATATATGTGATGGGGGTCTGGGTGTTGATATATATATGATGGGAGTCTGGGTGTTGATATATATATGATGGGAGTCTGGGTGTTGATATATATATGATGGGGGTCTGGATGTTGATATATATGCGATGGGGGTCTGGGTGTTGATATTTATGACGGGATTCTTGGTACTGATATATGATAGGAAACTGGGTGGTGATTTACTTGATGGGAGTTTGGGTTTCATTTCTATGATGGGATTCTGATTATTCATTTATATGATGCGAGTCAGCGTATTGATTTATATGATTGGATTATTGATATTGATTTATGTGATGGAAATCTGGGCAAGGATTGAAGACGATGAGGCACAATCACGTGGCTGAAGCTATGAAGACAAACCCAAACACCAGAACATGGAGAATACTACGTTTCACTCCATCCTGGACCATTAATGGTCCAAGGGTTAGCAAGTCGTACGTCCGCCCTGGACCATTATCAAATTATGCAACTTGATAATGGTCCAGAACGGACCGAAACGTCGTCGTTTCTCCATCTTCTGAAGTCTAGTTAGGGATTTTTGTGATGGGAGGCTGGTATGGGTTTGTGTGATGGTAGTACTGTATTGTATGGATTTATGTAATTGAAGGCTAGATAAGTATTTGTGATTGGAGTCTTGGTTGGGATTTATGTGAAGGGAGTCTGGGTTGGGATTTGTGATGGGAGTCTGGGTTGGGATATATGTGATGATAGTCTGGGTATGGATTATTGTGATGGGTGTCATAAGTGGGTATGGATTAATGTAATTGGAGTTGTAAGTCTGGGTATGGATTAATGTGATGAGTCATAAGTCTGGGTATGGATTAATGTAATTGGAGTTGTAAGTCTGGGTATGGATTAATGTGATGAGTCATAAGTCTGGGTATGGATTAATGTGATGGGAGTCGTAAGTCTGGGTATGGATTAATGTGATGAGTCATAAGTCTGGGTATGGATTAATGTGATGGGAGTCGTAAGTCTGGGTATGGATTAATGTGATGGGAGTCGTAAG
The DNA here is from genome assembly GCF_040958095.1 of Procambarus clarkii. Lineage (NCBI taxonomy): Eukaryota > Metazoa > Arthropoda > Malacostraca > Decapoda > Cambaridae > Procambarus > Procambarus clarkii. Next base: position 2,997,249 of record NC_091183.1, on the reverse strand, counting down.
TCTGGGTATGGATTAATGTGATGGGTGTCGTAAGTCTGGGTATGGATTAATGTGATGGGAGTCGTAAGTCTGGGTATGGATTAATGTGATGGGAGTCATAAGTCTGGGTATGGATTAATGTGATGGGAGTCATAAGTCTGGGTATGGATTAATGTGATGGGAGTCGTAAGTCTGGGTATGGATTAATGTGATGGGAGTCATAAGTCTGGGTATGGATTAATGTGATGGGAGTCGTAAGTCTGGGTATGGATTAATGTGATGGGAGTCATAAGTCTGGGTATGGATTAATGTGATGGGAGTCGTAAGTCTGGGTATGGATTAATGTGATGGGAGTCGTAAGTCTGGGTATGGATTAATGTGATGGAAGTCGTAAGTCTGGGTATGGATTAATGTGATGGGTGTCGTAAGTCTGGGTATGGATTAATGTGATGGAAGTCGTAAGTCTGGGTATGGATTAAAGTGATGGGAGTCGTAAGTCTGGGTAGGAATTATTGTAATAGGAGTCTAAATTAGTCAAATCATTGCTCTGTTAACAAAAAATTCATGAGCCAGAGACAAATATGTGCCCTAGGGCCAGATTCACGAAAACACTTACGAACCTGTACATTTTTTCTCAAACTTTAGTGGCTTTGTTTACAATTATTAAACAGTTAATGAGCTCGGAAGCACCAGGAGGCTGTTTATAACAATAACAACAGTTGATTGGCAAGTTTTCATGCTTGTAAACTGTTTAATAAATGTAACCAAAGCCGTCAAAGATTGAGGAAAGATGTACACGTTCGTAAGTGCTTTCGTGAATCTGGCCCCTAGTCAATACGTTCATCATTATAGCCACGCAGGAAGCCATACATGGTCTTTGCTTCCCAGAAGTAAACACGCCTTGACTGGCCACATATATTGGTAGGCTGGATCGCCTGCTGATACACTGCTGCAACCCATCCTCCTGTTTAGATGGTTGTTCCTATTGCAAGTATTGTGATGGTCGTCAATAGTCACGAAGTCGTATGTACTTACCTTTAAGATAGTAGTATACTGACTAGTAAGGAATTCTTTTAAAATAAATGAACCTAAAAACAAACTTAAATATTCCTAGGCCTAGTATAACATTTACTATATTTGGTCTCAGATATCGTGTATTAGGCCTTGGAAGGTTAAGTTAGGTTAGGTTAGTTTGTCTAAGCAACACAAATACAAAATTGTTTTCCGGCTTGTTCAACTCAGTAGTTCAGAGTTTTACTCTCTAATTTCGTTGTACGTCGGTATATATACTATGGTCCTCATAGTTATTATAAGAACAGGACGATGGGGTGACATGTCAACATGTTTCCTTTGATGAAATTAATACCAAACCTTGTATTATTGTGTACTTTAACGTGAGTTATTATCACCTTGAAATATTGTGTCCCTTACCGTGAATTATTACTACCTTGTATTCTGTAATTTAACATTAATTATTACTACCTTGTATTCTGTAATTAAACATGAATTATTACTACCTTGTATTATTCTGTACTTTAATGTGAATAATACCACATGTTGTATTATTGTTTACTTAAACGTAAATTATTACCACCTTTTATTCTTGTGTACTGTTAATGTGATTTATTACCACACTTTGTATTATTATATTTGAAGTTTAATTATTTCACAAATGTTAAACAAGTTTACTCCATAATATTATCAAAAGAACGTTGTGAGTCTAGTCTAATTTTTGAAAATTTCAAGTAATATAAAATCATCATTAAATATTTATAGAATAATGCTGGTAAAATAATGTTGCCAGTCCAGGTACTGGATATGTTATGTTCCTCTGTAACAGATCCACAACTAACACCTGGATGGATTTATTGTGCATGATAAGGCACAAAATTAACATTGTCTAGTTAACTAGAGTGCAACAACTCCAAGAGGTTCCAAACAGCAGTCAAACTTGCTATTCACACGAACAAACATTAACGGGCCAGGAATAAATTACTTTAAACGTTTATCAACAATATTGTCTTAAGGTATTCATTGTGTTATTCAGACTGACGTTGGAACCGGTATGTTATTCAGTGCATGACATTGATATAATATACAAATTAAAGATAAATAACATATAGAAGAAAACGGCTGGTTTCCTTTACTTTGCCAAGATTGAGCAAATAATAAATATGGGATTAGATACTAGTGTATCGTCTACTGTGATATGCTTGCTGCATCCATGATAATATGAATTGCATACATTTATTGCTCAAGTTGAAGGTATTTGAAAACGCCTTCCAATGGTAAATATTTTAGTCAAAAGCACCGTCTTTTATCTTTTAAGACCATTATTAAATTGCCTCTATTTTTATTAGATTACTGAAAACCAAATACTGTAGATTGGCTACATTGCTTATTTATGAAGGGATAATACTGCAAGATTCTTAAAGTGAAGGTTTTCGAAGATGCTTTGTACTTTGAAGTTGAAAATATTTGCAAACGTTATGCTGCATAACAGATAAGCGGACAATAATATGGCAGTTAACGAGTCTTTGTCTTGGAATTGATTAAGTTTAAACTTCCTTAAACCTGCATTTCTACGAATTGACTTTTTCCTCAGATGCGCAGCAGTGGCAGGGTCTTAGAAGACTTCGAGAAGCATGACTTTGATTGTGCTTCCGTGGGAGGAATGAAGACTGTTTATATGATGTTTCACTCGGCACTCGAGGAGTTACAAAGTTTGTATTATACCCTGTAGATTTGACTTTTAACTAGTTAATGCTTATTAATAATTTAAGGTTCATTATACTAAAAAGTCAACTAATCAATGACAAATATAATGATGCATTGAAAATTATACACTAACGGAATACAGTATTTTTACTCAGAACAATAATATTATTGTAAACAATAATTTGTCGAGAACATTTATTTCCAAACTGGGCGGCCATTGTCCTCCGGGAGTCCTTTCTGCAATATGTAGGGGGCAATGGTTCCCCTGGGGATCTTTTTGCAATGTGTCCGGCGCCATGGCCCACTAGGGGTCCTTTTTTCAATATGTATGGGGCCATAAGAGGCACTGTACAGGTTATGATACCAGAGGGGGCCTGTACTGAGAGAAAGGGAAATAGGTTGAGGCAGTGTACATGTTATGATACCAGAGGGGGACATGTACTGAGTATAGGAACCATAGGTTGAGGCAGTATATTGGATTTTATACCAGAGGGAGGGGGACCTGTACTGAGTGTAGGGGGGCATACGTTGAAGCAGTGTACAGGTTATTATACCAGAGGGGACCTGTACTGAGTGTAGGGGGCCATACATTGAGGCAGTGTACAGGTTATTATACCAGAGGGGACCTGTACTGAGTGTAATGGTCATAAGGTGAGGCAGTGTTCAGTGTGGGGAACTTTCCCAGCAGGATTTTACTTGTTCATTTATTTAAGCATTAAATTATTAAATTTGTTAAACTTATTTTAATTTATAATTATTAACTCAAAAGTAGACTACGTTCTGTGATTATCCTCTCAGGTGTTTTCCTGCTCACATATTTGGGGGGTTTATGTACATAGACTATTAATCAAACATAATAGGTTACAATGTTAGTCTACAGCTTAAATGGAATAGTATAATACGTTACACTACATATCTGTTAAGTAGTACATAGCCTAGTAATAGGCACTGGACTTTCCTCAGTCTATAATAGGTTATGATACCAGAGAGAACATGTACTAAGTGTATGAGGCGACCATTAATAAGGACAATATATGAAAAAGGAGTAATGACCATAGTTTAGAAAATAGCTCTGCTCTAGAAAATATATAGTTGCAGGAATGATATAGTTTAGTATTTATTATTTTGAACATATCTACACATGATCTTCTGGTGTGGAAGACTTATCTCGTTTGTTTTACCATTACTTGTTTATTTTCAGCACAATACACAGTCAAGGATGAAGGACTGGTTGTCTGTTCTGAGGCGAGTGAGGTCATGTAAGTACAAGTTTGTGTTTAATAATTACATTTAATTACAGACTCAGTATGCGAATGTGGCGTACAGTAGGAAGGCATGCAATATTTAGCCAGACAAATGTTGAAAGACCACAAGTATGTAGTTAGTGAAGCATCGTTCATTTACGCTGCTGCAGCCTCGTGCGTAACTAATATTATTGATAACATTTACGCTGCTGCAGCCTCGTGCGTAACTAATATTATTGATAACATTTACGTTGCTGCAGCCTCGTGCGTAACTAATATTATTGATAACATTTACGCTGCTGCAGCCTCGTGCGTAACTAATGTTATTGATAACATTTACGCTGCTGCAGCCTCGTGCGTAACTAATATTATTGATAACATTTACGCTGCTGCTGCCTCGTGCGTAACTAATATTATTGATAACATTTACGCTGCTGCAGCCTCGTGCGTAACTAATATTATTGATAACATTTATGCTGCGGCAGCCTCGTGCGTAACTAATATTATTGATAACATTTACGCTGCTGCAGCCCCGTGTGTAACAAATATTATTGATAACATTTACGCTGCTGCAGCCTCGTGCGTAACTAATATTATTGATAACATTTTCGCTGCTGCAGCCTCGTGCGTAACTAATATTATTGATAACATTTACGCTGCTGCAGCCTCGTGCGTAACTAATATTATTGATAACATTTACGCTGCTGCTGCCTCGTGCGTAACTAATATTATTGATAACATTTACGCTGCTGCAGCCTCGTGTGTAACTAATATTATTGATAACATTTACGCTGCGGCAGCCTCGTGCGTAACTAATATTATTGATAACATTTACGCTGCGGCAGCCTCGTGCGCAACTAATATTATTGATAACATTTACGCTGCTGCTGCCTCGTGCGTAACTAATATTATTGATAACATTTACGCTGCTGCAGCCTCGTGCGTAACTAATATTATTGATAACATTTACGCTGCTGCAGCCTCGTGCGTAACTAATATTATTGATAACATTTACGCTGCAGCAGCCTCGTGCGTAACTAATATTATTGATAACATTTACGCTGCGGCAGCCCCGTGCGTAACTAATATTATTGATAACATTTACGCTGCTGCTGCTGCCTCGTGCGTAACTAATATTATTGATAACATTTATGCTGCTGCTGCCTCGTGCGTAACTAATATTATTGATAACATTTACGCTGCTGCTGCCTCGTGCGTAACTAATATTATTGATAACATTTGCGCTGTGGCAGCCTCGTGCGTAACTAATATTATTGATAACATTTACGCTGCTGCTGCCTCGTGCGTAACTAATATTATTGATAACATTTACGCTGCTGCAGCCTCGTGCGTAACTAATATTATTGATAACATTTACGCTGCTGCTGCCTCGTGCGTAACTAATATTATTGATAACATTTACGCTGCTGCTGCCTCGTGCGTAACTAATAGTATTGATAACATTTACGCTGCTGCTGCCTCGTGCGTAACTAATATTATTGATAACATTTACGCTGCTGCTGCCTCGTGCGTAACTAATATTATTGATAACATTTACGCTGCTGCTGCCTCGTGCGTAACTAATATTATTGATAACATTTACGCTGCTGCAGCCTCGTGCGTAACTAATATTTATTGAAAACATTATGCTGCTACATTCTGCAGCCTGATGCATAACTAACATTTATTGATAACATTATGCTGCTACATTCTGCAGCCTGATGCATAACTAATTTATTGATAACGCTGCTACTTTCTGCAGCCTGATGCGTAACTAATTTATTGATAACGCTGCTACTTTCTGCAGCCTGATGCGTAACTAATTTATTGATAACGCTGCTACTTTCTGCAGCCTGATGCGTAACTAATTTATTGATAACGCTGCTACTTTCTGCAGCCTGATGCGTAACTAATTTATTGATAACGCTGCTACTTTCTGCAGCCTGATGCGTAACTAATTTATTGATAACATTACATTCTGCAGCCTGATGCGTAATTTATTTATTGATAACATTACACTGCTACATTCTGCAGCCTGGTGCGTAACTAATTTATTGATAACATTACACTGCTACATTCTGCAGCCTGATGCGTAACTAATTTATTGATAACGCTGCTACTTTCTGCAGCCTGATGCGTAAGTAATTTATTGATAACATTACACTGCTACATTCTACAGCCTAATGCGTAAGTAATTTAATGATAACATATGTCTGCGGCCTTCTACATAACTAATACTTTTGATAACATTTAATGGTGCTGCAGGTTCGTGCATAATTAATATGTATGGATAATATTTACAGTGCTGCATATTCAAGTGTAGCTAACGTTTATGGAAATAAATATTTGAAGTTTATTGTTGAGTAAGATTTGCATAATCTCCTTCAGTCAGCCATTTACATTTCCTCTTATTTTTAGAAGTAATATACAAGGTGACGTTATTTCATAGCTTTACCTCAATGCTATAATTCTTACAAGGTTTAGATAAATAATCAAAATAGTCCAAGAAAGCGTTACTTATCTGTTCATATTTGTGTCGGTGATGCGTCAATACGAGTCAAGTTAACAAATCCAGACATGAACTTGGCGGCCCTTAATTGCTGGTTAGTCACCTCATTTTTCCAGTTGACCTCCCCCCCCCCCTTTCCATTCATGACCAAACCTCACATTCACTCCAACAAAAAATCTTCCACTTACTGGCTATTCATGCCCGTGCCACCTCTTGGGTGGCTTCATCTTCATCAATCAAACAATCATCATCCCTTTCCAGCAGCTAGTTGCCGTCGTGATGGCTTGGTGGGCAGCTGCTGTAGCATGGGACCCTTTTTTTTTTTTTTTTTTTTTTTTTAAGCCTTATGCTTCTGCTGTTCTCTTCATGAATTGTGGTGGATGCCTTTTCAGCTAACGTTTCATTTTTCCTTCCCTCTCTTCCCCGTTCTGATTGTCATTTTCCGCCGACTTTTTGCCATTGTAGATTATTCTTCAAGGGTCTTCTTCTGTTTTGACGCTCGGGTGTTTGCGGAGGCACACTCTTTCACCTGTGTGCCTCAAAAACGTACCCAACGTTTCGAAAAAGGGAATGCTTTTATTGTCAATCTTTGCCTTAGTTTCTGAGCCCGATATCGACGAACTGACGGTGCTTAAGGTTGCGATTGCAGGACGGATACCTATGATACAACGCTTGGGTGCATCGTGTCGAGTGTCCTATCCTCTAATTATGGATCCATGGTGGACATGAGGGACTTATTTGTAAAATACATTTTTTACCTGTTAGTTTAGATGCAGATATCTGACTTTAACTTCTCAGAATCGTGGGGTGGGCGACCAGGGCCCCCAAGTCTGACTATGATGGAATGCCAGGCTGTGTATCCCCCGCTACATTGGGCCCAGACCAAGCTGCTTCTCTAACTCTCCTGACTCTAACTCCTCTCTGCCCCCCTCCCACCTCCGTGGTAGGGTTGAGCCCCATGTGGTGACCACCTCATTACCTGGAGTTGCTCCATCTCTCATTGTAACAACTGCGCCTTTATTCCCCCCTCCCCTTCCCCTCTTACTGGGGGTCCTCGGCGCTGTCGCTTCCGCAGTCGAATGTGCATGATTCCTTCCAGTTCTAATATATTCCAATCTTTGTTTGGTTCTGCTACATGGACTAAGTATTTTGATCTCAGTCTTGTTGATTCTACACATCCAGATGATTTATTAATTCATATACACCTAGTTTATGAATTAATGCACAAGGGGGCATAACTGGCCGACTCCTCACAGTGTTCAAGAGAGAACTGGATAAGCACCTCCAAAGGATACCTGATCAACCTGGCTGTGACTCATACGTCAGGCTGCGAGCAGCCGCGTCTAACAGCCTGGTTGATCAGTCCAGCAACCAGGAGGCCTGGTCGACGACCGGGCCGCGGGGACACTAATTCCCGGAAGCACTTCAAGGTAACCTCAAGGTAAGGTAAGGTAGTTGATTCGGTGGATACTTTGGTCACTTTTAACCCCACCCATACTGGTACACATGTTGTTGCAGCCCCTTCTCAGGAAGCGGCTGCCCACTTAGCCTCGTCGTGCATTGGGGAGACCCCTGATTGGTTCTCCAAAAATGGCCGGTTAAATGCTATCATTAGTACAGCTATTCTCCCGTACCATGTTGCGACTGGTGATAGGGAACTGGACAAACTGCTATGAGGATATTAAACATGTCGTTGATGTCCCAGGCCATTCTATTCGCCAGATTGATACGTTCACTCGACCCCCTCGTGGTCGTTGTCATCAGCCTCTTCGCGTGGTTAAGATAACTTTTGATAGTAGGTCTCATCTGTCTTCTGTAATTCCTGCTGGTGCCAAGTGTGTGGGAACCGACCTGTGAGTTTTATATTTGTTTAATTTATATGAATTTATATTTACGTTAATTTATATACTTCGATAGCAATTTGTATAATGATAAGTGGACTGTATTTCTGCAATAATCTCATAATCTCACAAATCGATCCTCTACACATTAGGGGGGGGTTTATATTTATATATATATGCAGCCAATCAAACTACAAAATTAACTACATACATTGAAGAGGTTCCTTATCTTATAGTACAGCAGGTTAGTCCACCAGGTATAACTAGGGTGTAGACACCAAATTATCCTCTTTGAGGTAGCTTCCATATCACCCAGTAACTGGTGCACAAATCTTGCTTCCTCGTCTTGACCTGTCAAAAGTGCGCTAGCTGTGAAGCCAGAATCCTATATATGACAAGTATTTCAGAGAAAACTGTACATGGAACATGAAGACCTGGCTTAATTACCTTTAGTTTGAGGCTATGTCGCGTTCTAACCGGGTCACCCTATATAATGACATTAATGGCCATAAATGAAAGATACATGGGTTTCGGAAAGAACACTTAACTTGAATTTGTTGACAGCGTGTGATAATGGTACACCTTTGGTTTCCATAACACTTCGTCCAAGTAAATTTAACAGGAGCCGAATTTGCTCCCGTGTGAGCCTCTGGTCTCGTTTAAACAATGGCTGTTTAACACTCCATACTATTGACGTTACTGGCCGACATTGTCCAGATATGATAGGAGCTAAATTTGCTCCACACGTCTCGGTGGTGACACAACAATGGCTGCCCCCCTTCCTCCTGACGCCTGGCCTACTTTGTCCAGATGTCAATAAGTGATAGAAGGGTCACATTTACTCTACTTTAACATTGATAATTAAGTTAATTTATATAAGATGTTTTATGATGGTAAAGTCCAAAGACTAATGTATTTAAGAATAATTCCCACCATAATAGGTGGTGAATTATAATAGTGTGTGGTGATAATATCCCGTTTTCTTTAGACGGTAATTCCACTACAAGTTACGTTTTCTATGGGTTACTTGTTTTTACAATTCAGCTATTATCTGTATGATATATTAAATGGTGTCGGATTTTCCGACATAATTCCCCAGGGGGCTGCTCACGGGTCGAAGTCCTGTTTAGAACAGACGAACACCGATACTCCTCCTTCGAATTATTACATTAATTTGATGTTAGTAGTTAGTAATCACACATTTGTGTGTCTGTTCGTACAGGACGGATGTCCCGTACTAGAGTTGCAGGGGTTAGAAGTCTAATGCAATTTCATTTCCCTGTCAACTCTTGAAAGGCTAATATTCAAGCCTTATTACATATTATTTAACTCAGAAGACTGGATGTGATCAAGTACTACAGTCAAGTATGATTCAGGGACTGCAGTGAGATCAGTGACATTAGATATAACTTGAAGTTTCTTCAGGTAACTGGTCACTGATATATAAACACTGAGGCCCATGGAATACATCTTGATTAAATAATAAATGTATCAAATCAGTCATCAGATTTACTGGGGTTTAATTTAATTAATTGATTCAGAGGATTGAATAGCTCATCATTAAAGTAAAGTATGGTTCTGAGACTGCAGTGGGTTCAGTGACATTGGTCGCAGTGACTTGTAGCTGTTTTAGGCTACTGTTCACTGATTTGCCACTGAGGCCTCATGAACTCATCTCCAGCTTTAAATGATGATACTAACATCAACCTCTGTTGGTATAGTCAGCTGTAATCTCCTTAGTATAATGCTACTGGAGAAATATAATCAGCTGACAAATTTAGATTTCTATTGGTATTGTTTATCTGCAGGCTTAGGTCTCCTCAGGCTTGATACTGGGCCTGAGAGTAATTTACCTCCTGCAGAGTTTAACATGGTTATACCCTGATATTTAGTAGGGCTACCAATGAATTGATGGTAGTAGTCTGTCCCCACAAGGACAGCCATTTGGCATTTGATTTGCTCAAATTTACCTGCAGCTGCTTGATAATAGCTTTCCAGGTCAGCATAATCAACTGTTGATTGTTGTGACAAATCTTCACATTTCTTGATCTGTCTTGTTAAGTGGCCTTTAAGACCTGCAAGGGTTCTTTTCATTCTCCCTGCATTATCCATACTGGCTAGTTGGTGAAGCCTTGTGGGACTTGTACTTGGGCTGCTCATAATACTGAACAAGCACTGATGGTAGCCTAGGGTAAATTCTGCACTCGCTAGGCTGTAATCCTACCTCTACTAGAGGTTAGCACTTAAAATTAATACACATTATATATATATACAATCATCCACACTAATGATTTGAGTGATAAACCAGTGTCACTGGAAGTACCTTTAGGTTAGCTCTTCTATATCACCCTAGGATGGAATTGACACTAATTAATCACTCAAAGGTGTAATGATCATAAGTAAATTATTATATATACAACTCAACTCGAGTTGATAAAAATTACACCCAAAATAGGGTCTGGACCATTCATTAATGGTGTTAGGTTAATCAATATAGTACAACTGACTATGGTAATAATGGGACTAGGATGAACGATAATAGTTCAACTAGTCATATCCTACCCTGTTGTGGGTTGGCAATTAGTAAATATTATATTGAGAACACTAGTGCAGTATATATTAAATGATTCTCTATTTTGGAGAAATAATATACACAATTATTGATAATAGCCTCTTAATTAGCCTCTATGAAACTTCTAATATTATCTAGAAGTATTAAATATTATTAGTGACCTCGCGAAATAAACTCCACAAAATTCGTAGATAATCTCTCGCGAAATGTAACACCACGAAATCCGTGAACAATCTTGCGAGGACACAGCCACTAATTTGGCTGGCTTCTATATTAGCGCTGTCATTTCACAGAATAACACTCCACCAAATCTGTGGGTGTGCATGAAACCGCTGACGAAGCTGATCTGGGCTGAGGGAGGCTCCTGAGCTCCCACGAGGCTTCGCCGCTGTCTTTGACTGGCTTTGTTTAAATAACACTGCACTAGTATATTTAATGAATCCACTGGTTAACTGGTTCATCCGGTACTAAGATGACCAAATGTGGGTTCAAAGGATCAAATAATCCGTCATCCGGTTCGAAGATGACCAATAATGTGGGAACCGACCTGTGAGATTTATATTTATTTAATTTATATGAATTTATATTTACGTTAATTTATATACTTCGATAGTAATTTGTATAATGATAAGTGGACTGTATTTCTGCAATAATCTCATAATCTCACAAATCGATCCTCTACACATTAGGGGGGGGTTTATATTTATATATATATGCAGCCAATCAAACTACAAAATTAACTACATACATTGAAGAGGTTCCTTATCTTATAGTACAGCAGGTTAGTCCACCAGGTATAACTAGGGTGTAGACACCAAATTATCCTCTTTGAGGTAGCTTCCATATCACCCAGTAACTGGTGCACAAATCTTGCTTCCTCGTCTTGACCTGTCAAAAGTGCGCTAGCTGTGAAGCCAGAATCCTATATATGACAAGTATTTCAGAGAAAACTGTACATGGAACATGAAGACCTGGCTTAATTACCTTTAGTTTGAGGCTATGTCGCGTTCTAACCGGATCACCCTATATAATGACATTAATGGCCATAAATGAAAGATACATGGGTTTCGGAAAGAACACTTAACTTGAATTTGTTGACAGCGTGTGATAATGGTACACCTTTGGTTTCCATAACACTTCGTCCAAGTAAATTTAACAGGAGCCGAATTTGCTCCCGTGTGAGCCTCTGGTCTCGTTTAAACAATGGCTGTTTAACACTCCATACTATTGACGTTACTGGCCGACATTGTCCAGATATGATAGGAGCTAAATTTGCTCCACACGTCTCGGAGGTGACACAACAATGGCTGCCCCCCTTCCTCCTGACGCCTGGCCTACTTTGTCCAGATGTCAATAAGTGATAGAAGGGTCACATTTACTCTACTTTAACATTGATAATTAAGTTAATTTATATAAGATGTTTTATGATGGTAAAGTCCAAAGACTAATGTATTTAAGAATAATTCCCACCATAATAGGTGGTGAATTATAATAGTGTGTGGTGATGATATCCCGTTTTCTTTAGACGGTAATTCCACTACAAGTTACGTTTTCTATGGGTTACTTGTTTATACAATACAGCTATTATCTGTATGATATATTAAATGGTGTCGGATTTTCCGACAAAGTGCTCCGTTCAGGAGGACATCCCTTCTCGACTCAGCAATAGGTGCTGGAGATTTGTGCATGGTCTTTTCAAATGCACAAGTAAGGTATCTATGCCCCTTGTGTGGAGAGAGTGGTCATTTTAAGAAAGTGCTCCTCCCAAGCTCACTGCATCAGTTGCGGTGACGCCAACCCTACCTTCTCCCACGCATGTATGCACTACAAATTTGAAAAAGCAATCCTCAATTTGAAACATCACAATCATTTATCTCTTGTGATATTTATCGCCATGTATGCAGTGTTCACTGTTTCTCTGGCATGTCTTATGCTCGTGTGTTGCATTCCACTTCTCGCCCTCTCCCACTTTCTAGTCCCCCCCCCCCCCTCTGCTCCTCGACTCTCTCGTCCTTACTAGATTTACCTATGCCCCATTACCCTGATTTCACTGATCCAGATCCTTCTAATTAGTATACTGTATTCTTCTTTGCCCTTGTTTCTTCATTGTTCTCTGTTTCTGTTCTCTATTCTTGACAATGTCTATTCTTCAATGGAATATTTGTGAACTTTATGCAAACTTCCAAAAATCTCCAATGCAACCATAAATTGATAACGCAATTTTCACTGCTTTGTGTCAGTCTCAAGGAGCCAATGTTTGGTGCTTGTTCTTGTCGCTTCCATAGTCATTCCTTTCTCTTCTTCCTCTAACTTTTGCAGGGGCCCCATAACTATGTTCTCTTGATTTGTACTAATACTCTCTTCGTTTCTCTACTCTTTCAGTCGCACATTCAGTGTTCTGCGGCCTGTATCTTTGTGAGTAAGTGATATACAGTCTGTTCTTTTATCTCCGCCCAAATGTTCCACTTTCTCTTCCTGATTTTAAACACCTGTTAGACTCCTTACCAGCGCCTGTGCTCCTTTTGGGTGATTTTGACTGCTTGCATACCTAGGGGGCGATGTTCTGACAAACACCCGGGCCGGGGGGGGGGGGGGGGGACCTTCTCAAACCATTTGTCCTCTCCTTCTCTGTCCCTTCTGAATTGTGGTAAACCCACTCATGTTGTCTCCCTCACTTGTACCCTTTCCTTTCTTTGATCTATCTCTGCTCGTCTTCTCTTTATTTAGATTTCACATGGCGGTTTCTATGATCTCTATAATGGTGATTATTTCCCCTTCCTTATCACTTTTCTCTCTCTTTTCGCCTTGCACTCTCCTTGCCTAGTTGTCACTTTGCCAAGGCTGACTGGAATCTATTCAACCTACATGGAATTTCAGACCTCTCCGATCTGCCTCTCCCTCAAGGGTTTCCTTTTTCATGACACTATATTAGACTGTTCCTCGCTCTTCCTACCGGGGCACGCGGAAGTGCGTTCCCTAGTGGACTATAGACCTCCCAGGCTCTGCTGTAATCATACAGCCTGGTAGAAACACCGACATACGGCTGCTTCTTTTCTTATGTTTCTGAAGGCAAGTGCAGTGACCTGTACAGCTAAACATGAGAGTTGGAAATCCTATGTCTGTACCAGTACGACTGACACTCCTCTGTCCCTGATGTGGAAGAAAATATGTAAGATAGGTAAGTTTGTTCTAAATGTCTCACCAGTCCTTCAACTCCGTGATTTTATTGTGGCGGGTCCAGTGTCTGTCGCGTTTCAACTGGGTTCCCACTTTTCGACTGTTAGCTCCGGTTCTCATCTTCCTCCATCGTTCCTCTTTTGTAAACCTCTTCTTGAACCTTGTCCCTTAGATTTTCGCACAATCTCTAACTTCCCTATAACGATCCCTTTTCTCTCCAACTCCAGTCTCCTTTGATGCTCTGCGGTTCTACAGCAGCGGGCTCCGATGACATTCATTATGAGAGGCTTCGCCATCTCCGCCCATACACGTTTCAGTATTTACTGAATTCGTAAAACCATATCTGGGAAATGTCATTAGTCACTGAGGACTGCGGCGGTTGTTCTTCCTTTTCGGAAACGAGGGTCTCTAGGGACATATCCTAAGGACTTCTGTCCCGTTGCCCTTATGAGTTGTCTGCAAACTCTTTGAACGTCTGGTCAATGTCTGTCTGATGTGGTTTTTGCAAAACTATTGCCACCTCGTTCCTTCACAACTTGGCTTTCGCATGACTGATGTCTTGGTGAACTTGGAGGTCTATATTCGTACTTCCTTTGCTGCAAAGACACCTGTTGTTGCTGTTCTTTTTGACCTGGAAAAGACATATGACACCACCTGGCGAGACCATATTCTCTCTCAATTTCGTTCTTTTGGGCCTTCATGGTAATCTCCCTCTCTTCCTACAAAACTTCCTCTCTATTTGTTGTTTTCAAGTGAGGCTGGGTGCCACTCTGCCTTTCTTCGGCAATATGAAGGTGTTCCTCAAGGTAGTGTTCTGAGCACTTTTCCTGGTTGCCCTCAATGTACTTCTTTCCTCCAGTTTGTCTGGGATTTTCTCAGCTCTATGTTGACGATCTTACACTTTGCTGTCGCGGTGATGATTTCCCTTCCCTAAAATGGCGGCTCGAATTTGTGACTGATGCTGTGTCGTCCTGGGCCACCCATCATGGTTCAAGTTCTCTACAACTAAAACTTGTGCTATGACTTTACTCTGAAGCAGGTCGTTCTTTGTCCCCCCCCTTGTTGCCTTATGGTAATCTCTTTTTGTACAAACACTCCATTAGGCTTTTGGGGTTAATCTTTGACACTCGTTTGTCTTAGTCGCCCCATGTCTCTTACTTCCGAGTTGAATGCTTTAAGGCCTTTAACTTACTTAAGTCTCCAAACTATCCCCTCCTGTGGAACATCCTCCCAGCGAGTATAAGACATATTGCCGGAACAACCGTGGACATCTTCAAAAAAAAATTAAATAGTTTTCTTCAAGGAGTGCTGGACCAACCTGGCTGTGGTTGGGCCTTCGAGCCGCTCCAAGCAACTGCCCAGTGGACCAAACTCACAAGTTAAGCCTGGTTTCGGTCTGGGCTTGGGGAGTAGAATAACTCCCAGAACCCCATCAGGCAGGTGGTTTGTTCCCTTTCGTACCACTGTACAGTTGTCTCGCTGACAAGGTTCTCTTTCGGTTTGGCTTGCCATTATATCCCCAAGTGTCATTCAATCCTTGTCATTCCATAGAGGGTCTTCCTATGTTTAGTAGAACCTTGACCTACGTGACTAAAACTTTTACCCCTCCTACAGTTCTGTAGTGTAGTGCCTATTGCTTGCACACTTTTCTTCACGTTCCCATTCCATTTCCCTCTTCACAGATGGTTTGAAGTCTGCAGACGGTGTAGGCTACTCTGTTGATTTTCCTGACCACGCCTATATGTGCCTGCCTCCAGAGACTAGCATCTTTACAGCACAACTTTATGCTATTTTGAATGCTCTTCAACAGCTTTCTTGCTGCTGTTACGGTGCCCTCTCCTATTTCTTTCGTTTGCCGGCTTAAAGAGTCATATCAGCTCTCCCTACTGATTCTCTGAGGTTCAGGGAGTCTAATGATGTATGTGGCGACCAGACCGACTGCCATTTAATGGAAGGAGGTTATATTATAAGTTGTAAATAAGGAAAATTGGCGCCCTGTTATAAAATGAAACAGTATCCCCTAAGGCAGATATGACCTTGTGGAAGGGACACTATGCCGATCGCGGATTGGCCGACGTAGGTCGCGGGCGACAAATCAGGGCCCGCCATGACGTCACCGAGTGCCCCGGGCGGCGCCAACGTCAGAGTTGTACTGACCGTGGAAGCGACAGGACGCGCCTCGGTCTGCTCTCAAGGATTGGAGGCTCTGCAAGCCTTGTTCAGTGGATTGAGCTGGCCTTCGTTGCCCACCATAGTTATTGGAGACCCTGCGCTTCTGGGAAGCCAAAGAGGAACCAAGTTCAGTGAGCAGAGAAGTGCCCAAACTTGGAAAATAGTCGGCGACGACGCTGGGCGGCGCCGCTGGCTGGACGTTGAGGTCTGGAAGGTGGGCGAGCAAGCTAGCTGTGACTGGGGTCACATCCACTGAGAATCTTGGAAGGACGACACCGTGCCTAGGACAAGGAGCGACGCCCTGTGGGAGAGGCGAGTGTGGGGAAAGATAGTGATTAGCTCAGCGCCCATCGATGAACCAGGATTGGGGCAGCTGAATCTCAGGGATTGGAACGGCGACGACGCGAAGGCTTCACGACACCTGAGGACCTGTGGAACGCCCTGGATCGTCGAGGATCGACCCAAGGAAGCGTGGGAACCTCACACCATCGAGGGACAGGCGTCGTGAGCCAGGAGTGTAAGGTAGATCATTTTTCCCTCCCATTACCCCTTGTATGAGTAGGCTAGTTAGGCCACAATATTTACTTGTGTATGTGGCAGCAAGACTTTATTACTTTAATAGTAGAATAGGCTGCAAGGCAGCTTGTGTCCAGGACTGTCAGAGAGGACAGTGTGTATGGATGGCAGGACAGTGAAGAAGAGGTGCCGACGTGGTGAAGAGGCCCTCCTGTGAGAGTGTGAGACTCCTGTCTTCCTGCCCAGTTGAAGGAGAGTTGGAGGTCGTGGAAGAAGAGGCTGACGATCTCCAGACTCATCATCCATATTCCATATTCATGTATTACTTGTGATTGTGTGTGTGTGTTCATGTAATTTGCGTCAGTAAATCCACACATTTTATTACTGTGTTTGAGTGTGCCTCCATTTGTGATATTTCTCTATGAGCATACATTTCTGGCTACAAACGATATATGATACACCCACTGAACTGCATTGCTGGGGTGCAGATATAATAACCCAGCTGGCGACCTTGCTAAGAGGAAGATAGAGAAGACAGGCGGGAAAGGAGTTCCTGCAACCTTTTTTTTGTCTGGCAGGCAAGACTCAGAGAGGCTATGGTTATAGGTAAGCCTGAGTCTTCCTTCACTCCCCCATGGGTCTAGGCCGGAACTGTTAACAGCAGTTTCCCCGTGGTTGACTGAAGGGCTTCCAGGGTGAATCAGTGGCACCCCTTTGTGGTGGAAGCAAAGACCTGCGGAGGTGGGCATTGTTGGTCCTATCTTGTGTGACCAAGGAGACTCCGGTGAATCCAGGGAGTCGGAGGGGCTGAGTATTTGGGCCCTTTGAGCCCCTAGCAGCCGAGTGTTAGCAGAGCCCCGGACCGCCCACCCCCCACGTGACAAGAGAACTGGCGACCTTGCCAGGATTCGAACCCCGGTAGCCAAGAACTGGGAACCTCGCCAGGAAGCGTGGATCAAGCTACAGTGTGGACCAAATTTCAAGACAAGTGTTGCCAGGGTACTAATACAGTGTGGCCAGTGAATTCGGTGGTACTGTTACTCAACCGGCTAAGGGACTGAAACGGTGAAATTAGTGCCTACTAACTTGTCTGTGCCGTCGTGTATGCTTGATGATATAGAGATGGAGGAAGACAAAGTAAAGAAATTTATTGACACAAGGGACGAGAGAATTTTGGAGGAGTGTACCAAGGCCCAGCTCCAACAAGTGGCAAACCACTTTGGGATCAGGTTGAGGACGACTAAGGTAGCAGAGCGAAGGATAGAGATCATGGCACAGCTCACAGCTCGAGAGGAAGCGACGGGAGAGGAGCCATCTCAAGAGGAGCCGTCCCGAGGAGAGCCATCGCAAGGTGAACCGTCCCGACTAGGGCCTCCCCAAGCGCCTACCAGCGTGGAGAGAATTCACAGTGAACATGGGAGCAGTGGAAGGTCCAGCTGTAGTAAGAGGAGCCTGCAACTGGAAATAATGAAGATGCAACTGGAAGCCCAGCTGCGACGAGAGGAGAGAGAAGCACGGCTGCAGCTGCAGCGAGAGGAACGTGCGGCTGAGCTGCAGCGAGAGGAACGTGCGGCTGAGCTGCAGCGAGAGGAACGTGCGGCTGAGCTGCAGCGAGAGGAACGTGCGGCTGAGCTGCAGCGAGAGGAGCGAGAAGCTCGGCTGCAGCGGGAAGAAGGAGAGAGACAACTGCGACTGGAGGAGATAAGGGCAAAGAAAGAAGTCGAATTGCGTCGCGTTGAACGTGGTCTGCCCTCACTACCTGCACGGCGGGATGACCTCAAGGTAAGGGAACGTGACTTACCTACGTTCGAACCACAAGAAGCTGAGGCGTTCTTCGAACACTTTGAACGGATAGCAACTCTGAAGGAGTGGCCGGAAGATGATTGGGCTGCTCTGGTCCAGGGCAGGTTGACTGGTGAGGCCCGGGAAGCCTATAACATGCTGGACCTAGAGGAGTGTACTAGTTATGACGCGATTAAGAATGCGGTTCTCCACTCATTCCGGCTGACTCCGGAGATGTACCGGAAGCGGTTCAGAGAGTGTACAAGAGCGTCGGGAAAGACTTACGCCGAGACCGCCAGGGATATGGAACGGAAATTCCTACGATGGTTGAAGGCGGAGGAAGCGGAGTCGGTGGATGATATCAAACGACTGATAGTGATGGAGAAGTTTATGTCAGTGCTCCATCCTGAGTTGCGAGTAAGGTTGAGAGAAGCAGGTATTAAGGACCTGAAGGCTGCGGCGGACCGAGCCGACATGCTGGAGGAGGCACTACATATCAGGAGGGGGGGGCCGCCCAGACACTCGCCTTACCCCAGGTCGGGAGGGAACTTTAGGAGTTCAGGAGGAGCGAGGACGGGTGGGGACTCTCCCAAGAGTAGTGTGCCCGATGAAGTAACGTGGTTCAAGAGCTCAAGAGACGCGGGTAGGAAGCCCCAAGCTGTGAGCAGTGGACCTAGCTCAGGAGCAAGTGCTGCAGTCCCGGACACGACGACAGGGAGTCCAAGGAGGACCCAGGGAGCGTCTGCAAGTGGTACCGCCAGAGTGACTAGCGAGTGGCCGCCCAGGGGAGGCAGCCGATGCTACAACTGTGGTGTAAGAGGACATTATGCCCGCGAGTGTGAGGAGCACCAAAGGAATGTAGGATTAATGTTGGAAGAGGAGAGAGTGTTTGTTCACACCCCATATTATAGTGGACCCAACGTGAATGGTTGGGAAATGAAGTTGGGTGAACATCCCTTCGTTTTCGGGGCCAACGTGAAGTTTGGAAAGTCAGACCCAGTGGAGGTTGCCGTGCTTCGAGATACGGGTGCTGACATAAGTATGGTGACCAGGAGTATTCTCCCCAAGGAATTTAATGATTCACCTGTGGGAGTGGTGAGGATACGCAGTGTGGGGGAGGAATACAGGTTGCCACTTCACGAAGTACAGCTGATTGCCGACTGCGGAGTCGAGAAAGCTATAGTAGCTGTAGCCCCTAAGTTACCCCTAGAGCATGTACAGATGGTGCTGGGTAATGACCTCGGAGGAGGCAGGATACAACCCGATTGGGCCAAGAGTGCCTATGTTGCAAGCAGCGGTACAACCCTGCCAGGTGAGGTATCGGTCGCTCCAAATAATAGTGAGGAAGCCGACTTCGCCAGGGAAAACGTCGCCAGAGACGACGACAACGAGGGCGAGAGTGCAGAGAGGTCGTCGGAGGTTGTGGAAAACCCCGACGAAGCCCTCCGACTAAGCCTGATGATGCGTGTGGAGGAGTGGCGAGGAGCAGCTGTACAAACGCCTGGGGCGGTGAAGAGGCTGCAGACCGCACTCCCTCCATACAGAAACGTAAATAAAGTAAGCTCAGTGGATGAGCGAACGGCAGTGAGGGGCAGAGTGGAGGAACCACGACGCAGTGCACCCTATGCCGGCCAGATGAATAGTGGTAGGTGCAAGATGAACCACCGTGGTGAGGTGAGCCACAGGGAGGTGGATGAGCCCAACCACGAACCGAAGAAGACGTCTGCAGGGAAGAGAATCTCATGGAGGAGTGAAGATGTTCGTCGGGAGCGAAGGAGCGAATGGTATAGGAAAGGCAATACGAAGAAAGCAGGGAATAGGTACACCCAGGGTAGGCGCCAGCCTAACCAGAGGGGCATTGGGCCATCGCAAAAGCCTAGTGTGGAAGAGAGGAAGCTGCTGGATGGAGTACAGGTTACAAGTGCCACTGTGAGGAGACAACGCACCTACGGGAGAAGAGGAACCGAGAAGAGAGAAGGTTGGCGAAGAGGAGATCATGAGAGGAAACATGGAGTACCTGTAGGACGCAGTGGAAATGCAAGACTATCTCGGAGTGCACGACGCGGTGGAGGCGCTGCATGCACTGAATCTTACAGTGGTAACGAGCCGTGGGAGTACACTCGTAGCCACGGAGAGAGGATTTCTTGTAGGTGTTCAGGGAACACCCGTCACACCCGGTACTATGCGAGGTGGAGATACAATGAGGCAAGTGACTGGCAAGGTGGTACGAGCCACGTCACCAACTGGAGGAGTGACACTTCAGGAACGGAGGGAGCGAGAGTATAGATTGCCCTCTTGAGTGCTGCTCTTCCGATATGACTCTTATTTTAAGGGGAGGGGTATGTTACGGTGCCCTCTCCTATTTCTTTCGTTTGCCGGCTTAAAGAGTCATATCAGCTCTCCCTACTGATTCTCTGAGGTTCAGGGAGTCTAATGATGTATGTGGCGACCAGACCGACTGCCATTTAATGGAAGGAGGTTATATTATAAGTTGTAAATAAGGAAAATTGGCGCCCTGTTATAAAATGAAACAGTATCCCCTAAGGCAGATATGACCTTGTGGAAGGGACACTATGCCGATCGCGGATTGGCCGACGTAGGTCGCGGGCGACAAATCAGGGCCCGCCATGACGTCACCGAGTGCCCCGGGCGGCGCCAACGTCAGAGTTGTACTGACCGTGGAAGCGACAGGACGCGCCTCGGTCTGCTCTCAAGGATTGGAGGCTCTGCAAGCCTTGTTCAGTGGATTGAGCTGGCCTTCGTTGCCCACCATAGTTATTGGAGACCCTGCGCTTCTGGGAAGCCAAAGAGGAACCAAGTTCAGTGAGCAGAGAAGTGCCCAAACTTGGAAAATAGTCGGCGACGACGCTGGGCGGCGCCGCTGGCTGGACGTTGAGGTCTGGAAGGTGGGCGAGCAAGCTAGCTGTGACTGGGGTCACATCCACTGAGAATCTTGGAAGGACGACACCGTGCCTAGGACAAGGAGCGACGCCCTGTGGGAGAGGCGAGTGTGGGGAAAGATAGTGATTAGCTCAGCGCCCATCGATGAACCAGGATTGGGGCAGCTGAATCTCAGGGATTGGAACGGCGACGACGCGAAGGCTTCACGACACCTGAGGACCTGTGGAACGCCCTGGATCGTCGAGGATCGACCCAAGGAAGCGTGGGAACCTCACACCATCGAGGGACAGGCGTCGTGAGCCAGGAGTGTAAGGTAGATCATTTTTCCCTCCCATTACCCCTTGTATGAGTAGGCTAGTTAGGCCACAATATTTACTTGTGTATGTGGCAGCAAGACTTTATTACTTTAATAGTAGAATAGGCTGCAAGGCAGCTTGTGTCCAGGACTGTCAGAGAGGACAGTGTGTATGGATGGCAGGACAGTGAAGAAGAGGTGCCGACGTGGTGAAGAGGCCCTCCTGTGAGAGTGTGAGACTCCTGTCTTCCTGCCCAGTTGAAGGAGAGTTGGAGGTCGTGGAAGAAGAGGCTGACGATCTCCAGACTCATCATCCATATTCCATATTCATGTATTACTTGTGATTGTGTGTGTGTGTTCATGTAATTTGCGTCAGTAAATCCACACATTTTATTACTGTGTTTGAGTGTGCCTCCATTTGTGATATTTCTCTATGAGCATACATTTCTGGCTACAAACGATATATGATACACCCACTGAACTGCATTGCTGGGGTGCAGATATAATAACCCAGCTGGCGACCTTGCTAAGAGGAAGATAGAGAAGACAGGCGGGAAAGGAGTTCCTGCAACCTTTTTTTTGTCTGGCAGGCAAGACTCAGAGAGGCTATGGTTATAGGTAAGCCTGAGTCTTCCTTCACTCCCCCATGGGTCTAGGCCGGAACTGTTAACAGCAGTTTCCCCGTGGTTGACTGAAGGGCTTCCAGGGTGAATCAGTGGCACCCCTTTGTGGTGGAAGCAAAGACCTGCGGAGGTGGGCATTGTTGGTCCTATCTTGTGTGACCAAGGAGACTCCGGTGAATCCAGGGAGTCGGAGGGGCTGAGTATTTGGGCCCTTTGAGCCCCTAGCAGCCGAGTGTTAGCAGAGCCCCGGACCGCCCACCCCCCACGTGACAAGAGAACTGGCGACCTTGCCAGGATTCGAACCCCGGTAGCCAAGAACTGGGAACCTCGCCAGGAAGCGTGGATCAAGCTACAGTGTGGACCAAATTTCAAGACAAGTGTTGCCAGGGTACTAATACAGTGTGGCCAGTGAATTCGGTGGTACTGTTACTCAACCGGCTAAGGGACTGAAACGGTGAAATTAGTGCCTACTAACTTGTCTGTGCCGTCGTGTATGCTTGATGATATAGAGATGGAGGAAGACAAAGTAAAGAAATTTATTGACACAAGGGACGAGAGAATTTTGGAGGAGTGTACCAAGGCCCAGCTCCAACAAGTGGCAAACCACTTTGGGATCAGGTTGAGGACGACTAAGGTAGCAGAGCGAAGGATAGAGATCATGGCACAGCTCACAGCTCGAGAGGAAGCGACGGGAGAGGAGCCATCTCAAGAGGAGCCGTCCCGAGGAGAGCCATCGCAAGGTGAACCGTCCCGACTAGGGCCTCCCCAAGCGCCTACCAGCGTGGAGAGAATTCACAGTGAACATGGGAGCAGTGGAAGGTCCAGCTGTAGTAAGAGGAGCCTGCAACTGGAAATAATGAAGATGCAACTGGAAGCCCAGCTGCGACGAGAGGAGAGAGAAGCACGGCTGCAGCTGCAGCGAGAGGAACGTGCGGCTGAGCTGCAGCGAGAGGAACGTGCGGCTGAGCTGCAGCGAGAGGAACGTGCGGCTGAGCTGCAGCGAGAGGAACGTGCGGCTGAGCTGCAGCGAGAGGAGCGAGAAGCTCGGCTGCAGCGGGAAGAAGGAGAGAGACAACTGCGACTGGAGGAGATAAGGGCAAAGAAAGAAGTCGAATTGCGTCGCGTTGAACGTGGTCTGCCCTCACTACCTGCACGGCGGGATGACCTCAAGGTAAGGGAACGTGACTTACCTACGTTCGAACCACAAGAAGCTGAGGCGTTCTTCGAACACTTTGAACGGATAGCAACTCTGAAGGAGTGGCCGGAAGATGATTGGGCTGCTCTGGTCCAGGGCAGGTTGACTGGTGAGGCCCGGGAAGCCTATAACATGCTGGACCTAGAGGAGTGTACTAGTTATGACGCGATTAAGAATGCGGTTCTCCACTCATTCCGGCTGACTCCGGAGATGTACCGGAAGCGGTTCAGAGAGTGTACAAGAGCGTCGGGAAAGACTTACGCCGAGACCGCCAGGGATATGGAACGGAAATTCCTACGATGGTTGAAGGCGGAGGAAGCGGAGTCGGTGGATGATATCAAACGACTGATAGTGATGGAGAAGTTTATGTCAGTGCTCCATCCTGAGTTGCGAGTAAGGTTGAGAGAAGCAGGTATTAAGGACCTGAAGGCTGCGGCGGACCGAGCCGACATGCTGGAGGAGGCACTACATATCAGGAGGGGGGGGCCGCCCAGACACTCGCCTTACCCCAGGTCGGGAGGGAACTTTAGGAGTTCAGGAGGAGCGAGGACGGGTGGGGACTCTCCCAAGAGTAGTGTGCCCGATGAAGTAACGTGGTTCAAGAGCTCAAGAGACGCGGGTAGGAAGCCCCAAGCTGTGAGCAGTGGACCTAGCTCAGGAGCAAGTGCTGCAGTCCCGGACACGACGACAGGGAGTCCAAGGAGGACCCAGGGAGCGTCTGCAAGTGGTACCGCCAGAGTGACTAGCGAGTGGCCGCCCAGGGGAGGCAGCCGATGCTACAACTGTGGTGTAAGAGGACATTATGCCCGCGAGTGTGAGGAGCACCAAAGGAATGTAGGATTAATGTTGGAAGAGGAGAGAGTGTTTGTTCACACCCCATATTATAGTGGACCCAACGTGAATGGTTGGGAAATGAAGTTGGGTGAACATCCCTTCGTTTTCGGGGCCAACGTGAAGTTTGGAAAGTCAGACCCAGTGGAGGTTGCCGTGCTTCGAGATACGGGTGCTGACATAAGTATGGTGACCAGGAGTATTCTCCCCAAGGAATTTAATGATTCACCTGTGGGAGTGGTGAGGATACGCAGTGTGGGGGAGGAATACAGGTTGCCACTTCACGAAGTACAGCTGATTGCCGACTGCGGAGTCGAGAAAGCTATAGTAGCTGTAGCCCCTAAGTTACCCCTAGAGCATGTACAGATGGTGCTGGGTAATGACCTCGGAGGAGGCAGGATACAACCCGATTGGGCCAAGAGTGCCTATGTTGCAAGCAGCGGTACAACCCTGCCAGGTGAGGTATCGGTCGCTCCAAATAATAGTGAGGAAGCCGACTTCGCCAGGGAAAACGTCGCCAGAGACGACGACAACGAGGGCGAGAGTGCAGAGAGGTCGTCGGAGGTTGTGGAAAACCCCGACGAAGCCCTCCGACTAAGCCTGATGATGCGTGTGGAGGAGTGGCGAGGAGCAGCTGTACAAACGCCTGGGGCGGTGAAGAGGCTGCAGACCGCACTCCCTCCATACAGAAACGTAAATAAAGTAAGCTCAGTGGATGAGCGAACGGCAGTGAGGGGCAGAGTGGAGGAACCACGACGCAGTGCACCCTATGCCGGCCAGATGAATAGTGGTAGGTGCAAGATGAACCACCGTGGTGAGGTGAGCCACAGGGAGGTGGATGAGCCCAACCACGAACCGAAGAAGACGTCTGCAGGGAAGAGAATCTCATGGAGGAGTGAAGATGTTCGTCGGGAGCGAAGGAGCGAATGGTATAGGAAAGGCAATACGAAGAAAGCAGGGAATAGGTACACCCAGGGTAGGCGCCAGCCTAACCAGAGGGGCATTGGGCCATCGCAAAAGCCTAGTGTGGAAGAGAGGAAGCTGCTGGATGGAGTACAGGTTACAAGTGCCACTGTGAGGAGACAACGCACCTACGGGAGAAGAGGAACCGAGAAGAGAGAAGGTTGGCGAAGAGGAGATCATGAGAGGAAACATGGAGTACCTGTAGGACGCAGTGGAAATGCAAGACTATCTCGGAGTGCACGACGCGGTGGAGGCGCTGCATGCACTGAATCTTACAGTGGTAACGAGCCGTGGGAGTACACTCGTAGCCACGGAGAGAGGATTTCTTGTAGGTGTTCAGGGAACACCCGTCACACCCGGTACTATGCGAGGTGGAGATACAATGAGGCAAGTGACTGGCAAGGTGGTACGAGCCACGTCACCAACTGGAGGAGTGACACTTCAGGAACGGAGGGAGCGAGAGTATAGATTGCCCTCTTGAGTGCTGCTCTTCCGATATGACTCTTATTTTAAGGGGAGGGGTATGTTACGGTGCCCTCTCCTATTTCTTTCGTTTGCCGGCTTAAAGAGTCATATCAGCTCTCCCTACTGATTCTCTGAGGTTCAGGGAGTCTAATGATGTATGTGGCGACCAGACCGACTGCCATTTAATGGAAGGAGGTTATATTATAAGTTGTAAATAAGGAAAATTGGCGCCCTGTTATAAAATGAAACAGTATCCCCTAAGGCAGATATGACCTTGTGGAAGGGACACTATGCCGATCGCGGATTGGCCGACGTAGGTCGCGGGGCGACAAATCAGGGCCCGCCATGACGTCACCGAGTGCCCCGGGCGGCGCCAACGTCAGAGTTGTACTGACCGTGGAAGCGACAGGACGCGCCTCGGTCTGCTCTCAAGGATTGGAGGCTCTGCAAGCCTTGTTCAGTGGATTGAGCTGGCCTTCGTTGCCCACCATAGTTATTGGAGACCCTGCGCTTCTGGGAAGCCAAAGAGGAACCAAGTTCAGTGAGCAGAGAAGTGCCCAAACTTGGAAAATAGTCGGCGACGACGCTGGGCGGCGCCGCTGGCTGGACGTTGAGGTCTGGAAGGTGGGCGAGCAAGCTAGCTGTGACTGGGGTCACATCCACTGAGAATCTTGGAAGGACGACACCGTGCCTAGGACAAGGAGCGACGCCCTGTGGGAGAGGCGAGTGTGGGGAAAGATAGTGATTAGCTCAGCGCCCATCGATGAACCAGGATTGGGGCAGCTGAATCTCAGGGATTGGAACGGCGACGACGCGAAGGCTTCACGACACCTGAGGACCTGTGGAACGCCCTGGATCGTCGAGGATCGACCCAAGGAAGCGTGGGAACCTCACACCATCGAGGGACAGGCGTCGTGAGCCAGGAGTGTAAGGTAGATCATTTTTCCCTCCCATTACCCCTTGTATGAGTAGGCTAGTTAGGCCACAATATTTACTTGTGTATGTGGCAGCAAGACTTTATTACTTTAATAGTAGAATAGGCTGCAAGGCAGCTTGTGTCCAGGACTGTCAGAGAGGACAGTGTGTATGGATGGCAGGACAGTGAAGAAGAGGTGCCGACGTGGTGAAGAGGCCCTCCTGTGAGAGTGTGAGACTCCTGTCTTCCTGCCCAGTTGAAGGAGAGTTGGAGGTCGTGGAAGAAGAGGCTGACGATCTCCAGACTCATCATCCATATTCCATATTCATGTATTACTTGTGATTGTGTGTGTGTGTTCATGTAATTTGCGTCAGTAAATCCACACATTTTATTACTGTGTTTGAGTGTGCCTCCATTTGTGATATTTCTCTATGAGCATACATTTCTGGCTACAAACGATATATGATACACCCACTGAACTGCATTGCTGGGGTGCAGATATAATAACCCAGCTGGCGACCTTGCTAAGAGGAAGATAGAGAAGACAGGCGGGAAAGGAGTTCCTGCAACCTTTTTTTTTGTCTGGCAGGCAAGACTCAGAGAGGCTATGGTTATAGGTAAGCCTGAGTCTTCCTTCACTCCCCCATGGGTCTAGGCCGGAACTGTTAACAGCAGTTTCCCCGTGGTTGACTGAAGGGCTTCCAGGGTGAATCAGTGGCACCCCTTTGTGGTGGAAGCAAAGACCTGCGGAGGTGGGCATTGTTGGTCCTATCTTGTGTGACCAAGGAGACTCCGGTGAATCCAGGGAGTCGGAGGGGCTGAGTATTTGGGCCCTTTGAGCCCCTAGCAGCCGAGTGTTAGCAGAGCCCCGGACCGCCCACCCCCCACGTGACACTGCCAATCTTCCTTTGTTTTTGTCAATCAATCTCGCAGTGCCTTCATGGCTTTAGAGTCCTTTAATCCAGTCCATCCTGTGGTAGTTAAAGTTCAACATTGGCTGTTTCGTATCTAGCTGATTTAAGACAGTGGCATTTTGCTGTGTTCCCAGTCATATTGGTATGTCCTCAAATGAACGTGCGGATTCTGCCGCTAAGAAGCCGCACTTGTTCCATCTCCTGTAAGGATGTTTCTTATTCCGACTTATAAAAGTTATTTCTCAATCCTTGCCCATTGGCATGATGGTAGTTGGTCGTCTGTTATTGGTAACAAACTGCGTGCACTTATGGACAGTGTGTCATCATAACCTTCCTCCTACCACCGTAACTGGTGGTGGGAAACGGTCTTGCGAGGTTACGCGTTTTGTCATACACGTTTAACTCATGGGCATTTAATGGAGCACCGCCCTGCTCTTTATTGTCCAAACTGCATTGTCCCTCGTATGATCCTGCATATCCTTGATGATTGTCCAGACTTTCAGGCTGTGCATGCGTCTTGCTTCCATACCGTCCCTCGTGGTCACTTGTCTTTTGATAGAATCCTTGGTGAATCGGATACCTTTAATATCGTTCGCCTTATGTGCTTTTGTTCTCGTATTGGCATCCATTTTGCTATTTACTGCCTTTTGAATGTCCCACACATTTGATGATGCTACTTGGCCTTCTCGGCTTTGTGCCTTCTTTTGATAATTGCTTATTCTCCATTTGATTTTCTTATAATATTCAATATTAGGTAAATCTTTCATCGTGGCAGTCAGTATTGGGTACAGCTTTCATCATGATAGTTAATCTTGGGATCAGCTTTCATAATGGTAGTCAAACACCTTTCATCATAGGCAATCTTAGGTACAGCTTTCATCAAGTAGGCAATCATAGGTACAGCTTTTATCATAGTAGTTAATCTTAGGAACAAACTCCATCATAGTAGTCAATCTTAGGAACAAACTCCATCGTGGAAGTTAAGCTTAGGATTAGCCACCATCATGGTAGTAAATCAGTCTCCATCACGTTAGTTAATCGCAGAAAGAGCTTCCATCATGGTAATCTCAGGAACAGCATCTATCATTGTAATCAATCAGGAACAGCCCCATCATGGTATCAATCTCAGGAATAGATTTCATCATGGTATTTAATCTCAGAAATAGCTCTCATTAAAAGTATCAGTACCATTATGGAACTATGAAACTTTTCACTTACGAAATATGGGATTATGTAGCCTTAAGACCTTCCCTAATTCCATTTCCTTCCCAGCAGTGAAGGACGACTATGCCAGATCTTGTGATGCACTGCAGCTTTAATTTTCCTTACTAGTCAGTGTTTGAGATATTCTAATAACGACACTATCCAGCACTTAATGACATCACTATTACAATTAAGTCTAACTATTTGTATGCACCATTTAAAAATTCATATTCTGATAAATAATCTCTTAAAAAATATTTATTTATATTGCAGTGAGAAAAAAAAAAGGTTGAGAAACAGCAGGAAAAGGTAAGTAAATAATACTGTTTTTCTGTCTATATTTCTAAGAAACTTCACACACTTTTCAAATGCAATATATTCTATCGAACTTTTAAGTTTTTGATAACAGGTATTACACAATCGATTCCTCACGTTCTTCACTTACTCCCAACATATATGTTTTTTTCTTATCCCTTCATTAAGAATTCCTGTTATGACCTACAGTAGGGGATCTGATTAGTGGCCAGGTCTCTGTCCGTTTCTCACTACCTCCCCTCCCAACCTTCCAGTCTCCTTATTCTACCTCCCTCATTCATGTTTCCTCTTCCATTCTCCCTCCCTCTCCCATTCTTTTTTTTTTTTTTTGAGATATATACAAGAGTTGTTACATTCTTGTACAGCCACTAGTACGCGTAGCGTTTCGGGCAGGTCCCTGGAATACGATCCCCTGCCGCGAAGAATCGTTTTTTCATCCAAGTACACATTTTACTGTTGCGTTAAACAGAGGCTACAGTTAAGGATTTGCGCCCAGTAAATCCTCCCCGGCCAGGATACAAACCCATGACAGCGCTCTTTTTCTTTTTCGTTCTTGCAATGGGTAAAACCTGCTCCAGTAGCACTGAATCAACATTATCGAAGTTATCGACATTGATTCAATGTATTCGACGTTGATGCATTGTCACTAAATCTGTTATTATTATTACTACTATTATTAACACATTTAGGTACATGTATGAATAGCTTCTTTGATTGTGGTTCTAGCTTTCTTGGTAGCATGAAGGAAAAGAATACTAAATGCCTGTGTTTTTCTTCTTTATTATAAAATATAATATCTTTGGGCCACGAGCTAGTGTGTGTGACGCGCTGCTGCTGAAGATAGTCTGATCTGTAGGAGTGGAGTCACACTTGGACGTGATGCACATCTGTGCGCAGTGTTGATGCTGCTGTTGACAACTGCTGAGTTGAGTGATGGCAATATGCAGTCGATGAATGAGGTCACCGCACACGGCCAATGTGCGTCCAACACATGTGCATTTGTGCAACTGTATGAAGGGGAGTGCAGTGTGTGTCAAAACACAAGTTACGTGATGCTACAAATCCCCATCACAGAATGGTTAGTCATACAGAGGTATGTGATAAATAGTCTGCACTCTGGGTTAGTCATACAGAGGTATGTGATAAATAGTCTGCACTCTGGGTTAGTCATACAAAGGTATGTGATAAATAGTCTGCACTCTGGGTTAGTCATACAGAGGTATATGATAAATAGTCTGCACTCTGGGTTAGTCATACAGAGGTATATGAAAAATAGTCTGCACTCTGGGTTAGTCATACAGAGGTATGTGATAAATAGTCTGCACTCTGGGTTAGTCATACAGAGGTATGTGATAAATAGTCTGCACTCTGGGTTAGTCATACAGAGGTATGTGATAAATAGTCTGCACTCTGGGTGCAGCAGACATCTGTTGGAAAGCGTCATGGACAATCAAACTCACATAGCAGACTTGCAAGGAGTTGCCGGTTGTCGTAGGCACCAGTCCTATTTAAATACGGACATCTCCTTTGGGTTATCTTGATTTCGTGGGCTTAGCGTCCTCGTGGCCCAGTCCTTTACCAGGCCTACTTTTTGTTACATACCCCCAGGAACCAGCCTGTAGCAGCTGTCTTAGTTATTTGCTGCTAGCTAGGTGAACAGGACATCAGGGGTAAAAGAAACTGCTCCATTTGTTTCCGCCTCCACCGGGGATTGAACCTGGAACCTCAGGACTACAAATCCCAAGCGCTGACCACTCAGCTGACAGCCCCTGTGAGGCTGTCAGACATAGGTTGCAGGAACCAGTCCTACTTAAAGACGCACATAGGATGCTGGTTGTCGCAGGAGGAGTCAGTGCTATTTAAAGACCAACATAAGTTGCTGGTTGTTGCAGGTGGGCGCATCTCGGTGTCTATCAAGGGTGGACGCCTCTATCGTTATCAAGCGTTCATGTGAGTGCTCCTGTGAAGGGTGGACGCGTCTCGATGCCCTTAACAAGGATGGATGTGAGTGCTCTTGTCAAGGGTAGATGCGTCAGTGTCGTTATCAAGGGTAGATGCGTCAGTGTCGTTATCAAGGGTAGATGCGTCTGTCGTTATCAAGGGTAGATGCGTCTGTCGTTATCAAGGGTGGATGTAAGTGCTCTTGTCAAGGGTGGACGCGTCTCAGTGTCTAGCCAGTGAATTATTCCATCAATAAGGGCGTATGTCATGACCTCACCTCCAGCCCGAGGTCACAGACTGATAATATGAGGGGAGGATATCCAACAAGATAGCTGGAAAGTCGTGGACAATAGGGGAGGGGGGGGGGGGAACCCGGCCTACGAAGAAGGATGGCATCATAAACAAAGAAATAGTTAAAGCTTCGTACCCCCTTTTCAGTTTTGTACAAGGAGGTCTATAGGGAAAGTGAGAACGTAGGAAAAATGTACATAGAAGGTAGGAGGATATTGGTGGTTGTGGATTCCCAGGCTGTGAATATTTTGCTATATGAGAGGTCTATATCTTCGCTGAGCTGGCCTGAGGACACCTGCGTTTTCATTTGACACATTTACCGCCCCAGTCACACTTCCCACCTGGTACCCCCTCCCCGCTCAGCTCGTTGTCGCCGTGTGGGGGCTTAGTGGGCGGCTGCCGGAGTGTGATGCTCCTTGGGACAGTCCTCTGTTCTTTTCTAGCCTTGTGCTCCTGCTGCCGTCCTCTCCAATTCTGCTGTTCACCTTTTCCTTTTCCTTCTGTTTCGTTTTTCCCCCCTCTTCTCCTATCTGCTTGCCGTTTCCTGCCGACCTTTTGCTTGTTCTGGTTCTTCCCTTGGACTTCTTCTATTTTGACGCCCGGGTGCTTGAGGAGGCATACTCTTGCACCCGTAGAACTGTAGTACCCGACGTCGAGAGCGAGGGAAACCTTTTATTGTCAATCACCCTTTCGTCACTGAACCCGATCTCGACGGACTGTCGGTTTCTTAAGGTGGCGTTTGTGGGGCGTATACTCACGACGCATCCCTAGGAGGCCCCGCAGATCGGCGATAGCTTCTTGTTGGGTGTCCTGCCTCTAATTGTGGCTCCATGGTGGGTGTGGGGGCACATTCGTGAATGAATTCTTCTTTTCGTAATGATGATGACCCCTGTTTCGGCTGTTTCTGGTTTACCTTCTCAGGCTCGTGGGGTGGGCGACCAAGCCCCTGAGTCAGTCCGTGTTGGAAGACCGGGCTCTGTAGCCTCCGCTGCATTGGGCCCCGACCTTGCTCCTCCTTTGGCCTCTCTGACTCCTTCCCCTGGCTTCCCTCCCTCCTCTGTGGTTCGGTCGAGCCCCAAGCCCCCAGTGGTGACTACCTCGTCCCCTGGCGCGGCTCCTTCTCTAGTTGTAACTACTGCGCCTTTTAACCCCTCTCTCTCTGGGGGTTCTCACCGCCGTCCTCGTCACGGCCGCCCTCGCTCGATTCCTTCCAGTTCTGCTACCTATCAAGCCTTGTTTGGTCCCGCTTCGTGGGCCAAATATTTTGATCTCCTCCCTCTTGATTCTGCACCTCCTGACGATTTCTCCCTCCATCGACATCTCGTTGATTCCGTGGATGCCTCCATTACTTTCAACCCCACTCGTCTCGGTACACGTGTCGTTGCTGCTCCTTCTCAGGATGCTGCTTCCCGCTTGGCTGCCTTATCCTGCCTTGGCGAGACCCCTGTTCGGGTCTCGAAGAACGCGTAGTTGAATGCCAGTGTTGGCACTATTTTGCTCCCGCCCCATGTTGCGACCGGTGTTCGAGACATGCGCGACTGCCACGACGATATTCGACATATTCTTGCTGCCCAGGGCCATTCTATTCTCCAGGTGGACACGCTTACTCGTCCCCCTCGTGGTAGTCGCTGTCAACCCCTCCGGGTTGTGAAGATTACCTTTGATGGTAGGACCCTTCCACCCTTTGTCATTCTTGTTGGTGCCAGGTGCTCTGTCCAGGAGTACATTCCTTCTCCTCGGCTCTGCAACAAGTGCTGGAGGTTTGGGCATGGTGCCCTCCGCTGCTCCGGGACTGTCTCTCTCTGTCCTTTGTGTGGTGGCGAAGGTCACTCTAAGTCGGAGTGCACTTCTCCCCAGGCTCGTTGCCTCAACTGTGGTGAGGCCCATCCTACCTTCTCCCGTGCGTGTGTCCATTACAATCTTGAGGCAGCCGTCCTCAGCTTGAAGCACCGGGAGCGTTTATCTTTTCCTGAGGCGAGACGCCAGGTTCGCCGGCTACCGCCTTATGCTATTGTCTCTTATGCTCGCGTGTTGCGCTCTTCCTCTCCTCGTCCTTCCCGTCTTCCTCAGACTCACAACCGTTTCCGGGCCTTGGACCCTGATGCGCCCACTGCCCCCTCCTCTGTTCCTTTGGGTTCTCTCCCGAAGGATGCTCCTCCTGGTCCTCTGTCTGGGGTTCCCCTTCCTTCTACCCGGTCTGTCGTGTCTCCTGTGTCTTCTTCCTCGTCTCCCTCCGTTCCTCCTTCCCATCGTTCCCCTCCGTCTCTTGACTCTCCCCGCCGCCTGTCGGTGCGGGCTGATGTCCATCGCTCTCCAAACGGCCGTCATGTGTGCTCTCGTTCAGCTTCTCCTGTTGAGACGCTAGAATCCGTTGCCCAGTACGTGGTTGCTGGGACACCTGTCTCTTTACGTCAGAAGCGTAAACCTGGCTCCTCTCCTTCCTCCTCCCCGGCGGGTAAGAAGGTTTCGCTTTCTTCCTCGGCCCCTATTTCTGCCTCTCTCGCTCCTTCCCCTCCCATTTCGGTGGTTGCGCCCCCTGTTCCTGCTATGGAGGTTTCTTTAGCCCCCGCTTCCCTCTCAGTTGCTGCCCTTACTGAGGTACGCTCCCCTCTTTCTACCCCTCCTCTTCCTGCTGCTGTCCTTGCCTGCTCCTCTCCGTTGTCTCCTCTTCCTCCTCCTCCTCCGGACCCCGCCCGCCCACCTCTGATCTGTTCTCCCATTTCCTTCCCTCCGTCTTTGCTCAGTTTACCCATGCCCCCTAACCCTGACTTCGCTGACCCTGATATTCTTTAATGTGCTCTGTTGCTCTTTCGCCTTTGTTTCTTCCTTGTTCTCTGTTTTTGTCCTTTCTCTTCTCGTCGTTGTCCATTCTTCAATGGAACGTTCGAGGTTATTACGCCAATTTCCTCGAACTCCAACTTCTGATTTCGCGGTTTTCGCCCCTTTGTGTCTGTCTCCAGGAGCCGATGCTTGGTGCTCGTCCTGGTCGTTTTCGTGGCTATTCCTTTCTCCCCCCCCCCCAGCTATTGCTGGGGCTTCTAATTCTTCTGCTCTTTTGATTCGTGCTGATGTTCCCTTTGTTCCTTTACTTTTTCCTTCGCCTCTCCATTGTTCTGCTGCTCGTATCTTTGTGGGGAAATGGTACACTGTTTGTTCCATTTATTTCCCCCCGAGTGTCCCGCTTTCTCTTCCTGATTTGAAACACCTCCTAGACTCCTTGCCGGAGTCTGTGCTGCTGGGTGACTTCAATTGTCGTCATTCTCTTTGAGCTGACGTTCTGACGAATACCCGGGGTCGCCTTCTTGAGCCGTTTCTCCTCTGTTCTTCCCTGTCTCTTCTGAATTCTGGTGAGCCCACTCATTTGGACTCTCGGACTCGCACCCTTTCTTGTCTTGATCTTTCTCTCTGCTCTTCTTCTCTTTACTTAGATTTCACGTGAAATCACTTGATTTCTTGATGACCTCCATGGAAGTGATCATTTCCCCATCCTTGTTTCCTTTTTCTCTTCGCCCTTCCTTCTCTTTCCCTAGGTGGCAGTTTGCTAAGGCGGACTGGACCCTATTTTTCCTCAGTGCTACTCTCTCTGACCTCTCCCTTCTGCCTCTCTCTCGCGCTCTCCTTCTTTTTCATGACACTGTCTTCAACGCTGCCCTCCGCTCAATCCCTCGCTCTTCCTCTCCGGGTCCACGGAAGTGCGTTCCCAGGTGGAATGCGGACTGTGCTCGGGCTGTCCGCTGTAAGCGTGCAGCCTGGAAGAGGCACCGCCGTAGGCAGACGACCTATTCTTTTCTTTTCTTTCGGAAAGCGAGTGCGGTGGCCCGTAGGGCCATCCGTACGGCTAAACGTGAATGTTGGGCATCTTATGTCTCAACAATTACGTCCAAAACTCCTCTGGCCCAGATCTGGAAGCGTATCCGCAAGATAGCAGGTAAATTCGTTCCCGATGTTTCACCGGTCCTTCACCTCCATGATACTCTTGTGGCGGACCCGTTGCAGGTCGCTTCCGTACTGGGTTCCCACTTTTCTTCTGTTAGCTCTGGTCTTCATCTTCCCCAATCATTTCTTCTTCGTAAACCTTTCCTTGAGTCTCGTCCTTTAGATTTCTGCACTCGTCTTCAACTTCCCTATAATGATCCCTTCTCTCTCTCTGAACTTTGTTCTGCCCTGGCCATCTGCGGTTCTACGGCGGCGGGCTCCAATGGTATTCATTATGAGATGCTTTGCCATCTCCCTCCGTGCACGTCTCAGTATTTACTGAGTCTGTATAATCGGATCTGGGAGTCGTCGTCAGTCCCTGAGGACTGGCTCGATGCCGTTGTCCTCCCTGTTTGCAAACCGGGGTCTCTGGGTACTTCCCCTAAGGACTTTCGCTCTATTGCTCTCACAAGTTTTGTCTGCAAACTCTTTGAACGTATGGTTAACGTTCGTCTGATGTGGTTCCTGGAACACCATCACCTCCTCTCCCTTTCTCAATTTGGTTTCCGCAAGTGCCGCAGCACGACAGATGTCCTGGTGAACTTGGAGGTCTATATTCGTACTGCTTTTGCTGCGAAGACCTCCGTTGTTGCCGTCCTTTTTGACCTGGAAAAGGCTTACGACACCACTTGGAGATATCATATTCTATCTCAACTTCATTCTTTTGGCCTTCGTGGTCATCTCCCTCTCTTTCTCCGCAGCTTCCTCTCCCGTCGTTCCTTTCGGGTGCGCCTTGGTACCGGGCTCTCTGCCTCTTTTCAGCAATACGAAGGTGTGCCCCAGGGTAGTGTTCTGAGCACTACTCTTTTTCTGTTTGCCCTCAATGGTCTTCTTTCTTCTCTTCCTTCTGGTGTCTTCTCCGCTCTCTATGTCGATGATCTTACCCTTTGCTGTCAGGGTGATGATTCGCCTCTCCTTCAGCGCCGGCTTCAACTTGCAATTGATGCCGTGTCGTCTTGGGCCACCGATCATGGCTTCAAGTTCTCTACTTCTAAGACTTGTGCCATGACTTACGCGGAAACGGGTTGTTCTTCGTCCCTCTTTGTCACTTTATGGTCATCCCATCCCAGGGGGGCCTCGTAGCCTGGTGGATAGTGCGCAGTACTCGTAATTCTGTGGCGCGGGTTCGATTCCCGCACGAGGCAGAAACAAATGGGCAAAAGTTTCTTTCACCCTGTGCCCCTGTTACCTAGCAGTAAATAGGTACCTGGGTGTTAGTCAGCTGTCACGGGCTGCATCCTGGGGGTGGAGGCCTGGTCGAGGACCGGGCCGCGGGGACACTAAAGCCCCGAAATCATCTCAAGATAACCTCAAGATCCCCTTGAATACAAAGATTCCGCAAAGCTTTTGGGGTTATTCCTTGGCACTCGTTTGTCTTGGTCTCCCCATATCTCTTACCTCCGTGTTGAGTGCTCTAAGGTCCTTACCCTCCTTCGGGTCTTGTCCCATACTTCTTGGGGAGCAGATAGGCGCACTCTCCTTGCTTTACATTCCTCTCTCGTCCTGTCTAAGCTCGATTATGGTTGCCCTGCTTACTCGTCTGCTTCTCCTTCTACTCTTCGCCGTCTTGATGCTTTGCACCATACTGGGTTGCGCCTCAGTTCTGGTGCCTTTCGTTCGACTCCCGTCCTTAGCTTGTATGTTGACACCGGCTTCCTGTTTCTCCAGGACCGCCGTGATCGCTACTGTCTTCGCTATCTTGCGCGGTCCTTACAACATCCTTCCTCTCGCCTCTGTCGTGCTTTAACTTTTACCCCTCCTGCGGTTCCTGTTCCTCTTCACCACCTCCCTCTTTCTGTCCGGTTATCTCGCCTCCAGGATTCTCTTTCCGTTCGTATTTCTAATGTTTCTCCTCGTGTTGTTCCTTCTTTGCCCCCGTGGAGAGTCCCTCTTCCGCAGTTTTGTACTTCCTTGACCCGTATCACTAAAGCTTTTACCCCTCCTACGGTTCTAAAACGCCTTTTCCTTGAGCTCTTTTCTTCTCACTCCCGCTTCGTTTCTGTCTTCACCGATGGGTCTAAGTCTGCGGACGGTGTTGGCTACTCTCTTGTTTTTCCTGATCGCACTTACATGTGTCGCTTACCTCCGGAGACTAGCATCTTTACAGCGGAACTTTATGCTATTCTCTATGCTCTTCGTCTCCTGCTTTCTCGTTGTCAGTCCTCCTTTGTAGTTGTTGTTGACTCTCGTAGTGCCCTGATGGCTCTCGGGTCCTTTAATCCGGTTCATCCAGAAGTTGTCGAGATCCAGCATTGGCTGTTTCTTGTTCACAGTAAATTTAAGTCGGTTGAGTTTTGTTGGGTTCCCAGCCATATTGGTGTGTCTTTAAATGAGCGTGCGTATGCTGCCGCCAAGGAAGCTGTCCGCTCTTGTCCCATCTCTCGTAAAGGCATTCCGTATTCCGACTTTTACCCGGTTATCCATTCCTCAGTCCTTACCCGTTGGCAGGCTTCTTGGTTGTCTCTTACTGGTAACAAGCTACGTACTCTTAAATGTTGTGTTTCCTCGTGGCCGTCCTCCTTCCACCGTAACCGGCGGTGGGAAACAGCTCTGGCGAGATTGCGTATTGGCCATACTCGCTTAACCCATGGTCACTTGATGGAGCGCCGCCCTGCTCCTTATTGTCCTAGTTGCATTGTCCCTCTTACGGTCGTGCATGTCCTTCTTGAATGTCCTGACTTCCAGGACGAGCGTGTGTCTTGCTTTCCGACCGCCCCTCGCGGTCACCTGTCCCTCAATAGAATTCTTGGTGACTCGGATACTTTTGATATCGTTCGACTTATGCGTTTTTGTTCTCGTATTGGCATCCTTGGTGATATTTAGCGCCCTCTGATTATTTTGCGCATTTGATGGTGCTACATAGCCTTCCCAGTTTGGTGCCTTCTTTTGATAATTACTTACTTACTTCCCACCTGGTAATGTCCTCGGAGCGGTTCACTGGAGACTAACCTCTGGGGGAAACACACTGGACATTAAACACGGTTAACTCAAAGGCAAAGGAACGCCTGGAAGTGATCGAAAACTTGCATAATTTGCCTCAACGACCTAGATAATAGAGTGAGAAGTAATGTAAGCAAGATTGTTAGTGACAAAGGTGGGGTGTGAAGTGAATGCAAGAGAATACTTGCAAGAACTGCAAAGGGATTCAACAAAGTTTAGCACTGGCTCTAAAATTGACAAAAGCGGTTTATCATTGAGATGTAAATTGCTTTACCTATGGAAATACAACGGTGCTTTATACTTTACTAATAATACAGTCATGGCCATGCCCTGGGAGTCATAGTTAACAAGTT
This sequence comes from Procambarus clarkii, assembly GCF_040958095.1. Taxonomy (NCBI): domain Eukaryota; kingdom Metazoa; phylum Arthropoda; class Malacostraca; order Decapoda; family Cambaridae; genus Procambarus; species Procambarus clarkii. The sequence continues at coordinate 2,958,618 of NC_091183.1, read as the reverse complement.
CAAAGTAGCAGTACATTAATGCAGGAAATAAGCAGCCAGGTGCTGGGATTTGTAGTAAGAATCATCAGCACCAGACAACGTCATCCCCCACTTTTGTCCAACACTGATAAGGCTCACTTTGGACTGCGATGTACACTTGTGGTTGCTATCTTGCTGAATGGACATAGTAATGACTCGGTACACTCGCTGAAGCAGGCAGGATAAGGCCAGAATATGATTGAGGTTTTTCACGTGAAGAACCAGGGAGGTGGTAAGAGGTTTGTGAAAGTGTCGTAGCAGGTCAGTAGCCGCAAAACTGGGTACAAGCTAGATAAATACTCTTTAGCAAGTATTTAAGAAACTATCCACAAAACTGGTTACAAGCTAGATAAACGCTGTTTAGCAAGTATATATGAAAGTATCCATAAAGCTGGATACAAACTAGATATCTACTGTTTAGTATATAAGAAAGTACCCACAAAACTGGGTACAAGCTAGATAAATACTGTTTAGCAAAATTATATAGGAAAGTATCAACAAACCTGGGTACAAACTAGGTAAATTCTGTTTAGCAAGTATATAGGAAAATACCAACAAAACTTGTTGCAAATTAGATAAATACTGTTTAGTATGTAGGAAAGTAGCCATTGTGGATGAATGCCGTTTAAGAGAAGTGAACAGTAAGGTGGATAAACGTATGAGTGAGAGGCGTAGTAATAAATGGACCTTATATGGGCCAACACACTTGCTGCACAGCTCCTTAATTTTAACTTACACTTTTTTTTTTTTTTTTTTTTTTTTTTTTTTTTTTTTTTTTTTTTTTTTTTTATTATTATATCTTCATTCGGTCACTCAGGAAAGTAAAACTTGAAAGCTCTTAATATAATAAGAAAGTTTTTCGTTGCAAAATATTAGCTTTGTCATTATTTGTTGTGATTCATCGTGGTAATTTGCGTCCAGTCTAAAACTATAAAGTAACTGCAACATTTATAACTAAGTAGAAGAGGGAAGTACAGTAATTGCGTTACTATGTACTGTATTAACACAATTTGCTAGGTTTTCTGGATGATGAAGTCTGCTGTAAAGTGTTAGTTAAAATTTACTGGAAGGATACATTTTATTTAGCATATTTTAACAGAAAGAATTTGAATGTCTGAATTTTCGCACCAATAGTAATATTTCCATGTATCGATATTAAGACAAATTGAGTTAAGACAAATCAAACATTAAACATGCTTGATTTGCTGTATTTTTACTCTTATTTACTTTGTCTTTAGACAGTGTAGGTTACTCTGCTGATACTGTATGTGTAGCTTGCTACAGAGACTAGCATCTTCACGCTAGAACATAATGCTATTTTGTATGCTCTTCATCAACTGCTTTCTCGATAATAATCTTGCCCTTGTTGTAGTTGACTGGCAGTGCTCTCATGGCTCTGGAGTCCTTTAATCCAGTCCATCTTGTGGTCGTCGAAATTCAACATTGGCAGTTTCTTATCTCCACCAGATTTAACCCTCAAACCGCGCATATCATATAAAATAAAACCGAAACCGCGCACATCATTTATATATGATTTCGTGTCTAGCACTATAATTTAAACTCCCCGCCTGGGATAGGGGCAGCTATAGTACAGCCACGACCGATAGTTGCCAGATGCCACCTAGAAAAAAAATCCAGGCCCACATTCTTGGGTGTTACAGCGTCAGTATTGAGCAAGCCACCAAGGCTGGCGCACGCAGCACGAGTTCACAGCACCGCTGTTCAGCTTGTGACCACAGCATCGCCTACAAATACCATAATATATATGATACTGCTATTATTTAGCAGTGATCATATTACTGAAGCCCCCTGACTGATAAAACTGACCAGGATTCTGATAATAGCAGGATTGTGGTGATATTTAGCGCTGTGCTCCATGGAGGGAGGCGTAAGGCTGTGCGAGGGAGGGTTGTGGCGTCATCTTCTGACTGTGTGGGGCCACCATTTATTGACTGCATTCACCATACCAGCTTAGTGGTTCGATATGGTGAACACAAATGTAGATACTTATATATAACGTGTGTATAGAGTGTGATAACAGCGAGAGGAGTAGGTTGGGAGCCGCCATTTTGGTGAGGGAGGAGTGTCGTCTGCACGTCTTGGCATGGTGTTTACTGATGGCCACTATGGTCTTTGGGCACCATACCAGCTAATTTGTTCAGGTATGGTGAATAAAACAGGTAGATACTTATATATAATATGTGTATATAGCGTAATAACACCACAAACAATATTGTTGAAGGACAAATATTAGTGCGTCTGGCCTTGAGGGCGGCCGCCGATCAGCTGACTGTGTGAGTAGCTACGTCTTTGTGGCCTTTACTCACCATACAAGCTTAGATGTACAGTTATGGTGAACAAAACATGTAAATACGTATATATATAACGTCTGTGTATAGTGAATAAATACAGAAAGAGTATTGTAGGAGGTGAATGAGGGTGAGTGAGGTGGTGTTGAGGGAGGGAGTGGCAGTGAGTGGCTCGCTGGTGTTTGGCGGTCACTCCTCGTTGCTTTTTGACTCACAAGACCAACTTAGTAGTTGGTTATGGTGTACAAAACATGCA
>NC_091183.1:2836009-2955535 GCF_040958095.1 Procambarus clarkii | reverse complement strand
GAATATACAAGGTGACGTTATTTCATAGCTTTACCTCAATGCTATAATTCTTACAAGGTTTAGATAAATAATCAAAATAGTCCAAGAAAGCGTTACTTATCTGTTCATATTTGTGTCGGTGATGCGTCAATACGAGTCAAGTTAACAAATCCAGACATGAACTTGGCGGCCCTTAATTGCTGGTTAGTCACCTCATTTTTCCAGTTGACCTCCCCCCCCCCCTTTCCATTCATGACCAAACCTCACATTCACTCCAACAAAAAATCTTCCACTTACTGGCTATTCATGCCCGTGCCACCTCTTGGGTGGCTTCATCTTCATCAATCAAACAATCATCATCCCTTTCCAGCAGCTAGTTGCCGTCGTGATGGCTTGGTGGGCAGCTGCTGTAGCATGGGACCCTTTTTTTTTTTTTTTTTTTTTTTTAAGCCTTATGCTTCTGCTGTTCTCTTCATGAATTGTGGTGGATGCCTTTTCAGCTAACGTTTCATTTTTCCTTCCCTCTCTTCCCCGTTCTGATTGTCATTTTCCGCCGACTTTTTGCCATTGTAGATTATTCTTCAAGGGTCTTCTTCTGTTTTGACGCTCGGGTGTTTGCGGAGGCACACTCTTTCACCTGTGTGCCTCAAAAACGTACCCAACGTTTCGAAAAAGGGAATGCTTTTATTGTCAATCTTTGCCTTAGTTTCTGAGCCCGATATCGACGAACTGACGGTGCTTAAGGTTGCGATTGCAGGACGGATACCTATGATACAACGCTTGGGTGCATCGTGTCGAGTGTCCTATCCTCTAATTATGGATCCATGGTGGACATGAGGGACTTATTTGTAAAATACATTTTTTACCTGTTAGTTTAGATGCAGATATCTGACTTTAACTTCTCAGAATCGTGGGGTGGGCGACCAGGGCCCCCAAGTCTGACTATGATGGAATGCCAGGCTGTGTATCCCCCGCTACATTGGGCCCAGACCAAGCTGCTTCTCTAACTCTCCTGACTCTAACTCCTCTCTGCCCCCTCCCACCTCCGTGGTAGGGTTGAGCCCCATGTGGTGACCACCTCATTACCTGGAGTTGCTCCATCTCTCATTGTAACAACTGCGCCTTTATTCCCCCCTCCCCTTCCCCTCTTACTGGGGGTCCTCGGCGCTGTCGCTTCCGCAGTCGAATGTGCATGATTCCTTCCAGTTCTAATATATTCCAATCTTTGTTTGGTTCTGCTACATGGACTAAGTATTTTGATCTCAGTCTTGTTGATTCTACACATCCAGATGATTTATTAATTCATATACACCTAGTTTATGAATTAATGCACAAGGGGGCATAACTGGCCGACTCCTCACAGTGTTCAAGAGAGAACTGGATAAGCACCTCCAAAGGATACCTGATCAACCTGGCTGTGACTCATACGTCAGGCTGCGAGCAGCCGCGTCTAACAGCCTGGTTGATCAGTCCAGCAACCAGGAGGCCTGGTCGACGACCGGGCCGCGGGGACACTAATTCCCGGAAGCACTTCAAGGTAACCTCAAGGTAAGGTAAGGTAGTTGATTCGGTGGATACTTTGGTCACTTTTAACCCCACCCATACTGGTACACATGTTGTTGCAGCCCCTTCTCAGGAAGCGGCTGCCCACTTAGCCTCGTCGTGCATTGGGGAGACCCCTGATTGGTTCTCCAAAAATGGCCGGTTAAATGCTATCATTAGTACAGCTATTCTCCCGTACCATGTTGCGACTGGTGATAGGGAACTGGACAAACTGCTATGAGGATATTAAACATGTCGTTGATGTCCCAGGCCATTCTATTCGCCAGATTGATACGTTCACTCGACCCCCTCGTGGTCGTTGTCATCAGCCTCTTCGCGTGGTTAAGATAACTTTTGATAGTAGGTCTCATCTGTCTTCTGTAATTCCTGCTGGTGCCAAGTGTGTGGGAACCGACCTGTGAGTTTTATATTTGTTTAATTTATATGAATTTATATTTACGTTAATTTATATACTTCGATAGCAATTTGTATAATGATAAGTGGACTGTATTTCTGCAATAATCTCATAATCTCACAAATCGATCCTCTACACATTAGGGGGGGGTTTATATTTATATTATATGCAGCCAATCAAACTACAAAATTAACTACATACATTGAAGAGGTTCCTTATCTTATAGTACAGCAGGTTAGTCCACCAGGTATAACTAGGGTGTAGACACCAAATTATCCTCTTTGAGGTAGCTTCCATATCACCCAGTAACTGGTGCACAAATCTTGCTTCCTCGTCTTGACCTGTCAAAAGTGCGCTAGCTGTGAAGCCAGAATCCTATATATGACAAGTATTTCAGAGAAAACTGTACATGGAACATGAAGACCTGGCTTAATTACCTTTAGTTTGAGGCTATGTCGCGTTCTAACCGGGTCACCCTATATAATGACATTAATGGCCATAAATGAAAGATACATGGGTTTCGGAAAGAACACTTAACTTGAATTTGTTGACAGCGTGTGATAATGGTACACCTTTGGTTTCCATAACACTTCGTCCAAGTAAATTTAACAGGAGCCGAATTTGCTCCCGTGTGAGCCTCTGGTCTCGTTTAAACAATGGCTGTTTAACACTCCATACTATTGACGTTACTGGCCGACATTGTCCAGATATGATAGGAGCTAAATTTGCTCCACACGTCTCGGTGGTGACACAACAATGGCTGCCCCCCTTCCTCCTGACGCCTGGCCTACTTTGTCCAGATGTCAATAAGTGATAGAAGGGTCACATTTACTCTACTTTAACATTGATAATTAAGTTAATTTATATAAGATGTTTTATGATGGTAAAGTCCAAAGACTAATGTATTTAAGAATAATTCCCACCATAATAGGTGGTGAATTATAATAGTGTGTGGTGATAATATCCCGTTTTCTTTAGACGGTAATTCCACTACAAGTTACGTTTTCTATGGGTTACTTGTTTTTACAATTCAGCTATTATCTGTATGATATATTAAATGGTGTCGGATTTTCCGACATAATTCCCCAGGGGGCTGCTCACGGGTCGAAGTCCTGTTTAGAACAGACGAACACCGATACTCCTCCTTCGAATTATTACATTAATTTGATGTTAGTAGTTAGTAATCACACATTTGTGTGTCTGTTCGTACAGGACGGATGTCCCGTACTAGAGTTGCAGGGGTTAGAAGTCTAATGCAATTTCATTTCCCTGTCAACTCTTGAAAGGCTAATATTCAAGCCTTATTACATATTATTTAACTCAGAAGACTGGATGTGATCAAGTACTACAGTCAAGTATGATTCAGGGACTGCAGTGAGATCAGTGACATTAGATATAACTTGAAGTTTCTTCAGGTAACTGGTCACTGATATATAAACACTGAGGCCCATGGAATACATCTTGATTAAATAATAAATGTATCAAATCAGTCATCAGATTTACTGGGGTTTAATTTAATTAATTGATTCAGAGGATTGAATAGCTCATCATTAAAGTAAAGTATGGTTCTGAGACTGCAGTGGGTTCAGTGACATTGGTCGCAGTGACTTGTAGCTGTTTTAGGCTACTGTTCACTGATTTGCCACTGAGGCCTCATGAACTCATCTCCAGCTTTAAATGATGATACTAACATCAACCTCTGTTGGTATAGTCAGCTGTAATCTCCTTAGTATAATGCTACTGGAGAAATATAATCAGCTGACAAATTTAGATTTCTATTGGTATTGTTTATCTGCAGGCTTAGGTCTCCTCAGGCTTGATACTGGGCCTGAGAGTAATTTACCTCCTGCAGAGTTTAACATGGTTATACCCTGATATTTAGTAGGGCTACCAATGAATTGATGGTAGTAGTCTGTCCCACAAGGACAGCCATTTGGCATTTGATTTGCTCAAATTTACCTGCAGCTGCTTGATAATAGCTTTCCAGGTCAGCATAATCAACTGTTGATTGTTGTGACAAATCTTCACATTTCTTGATCTGTCTTGTTAAGTGGCCTTTAAGACCTGCAAGGGTTCTTTTCATTCTCCCTGCATTATCCATACTGGCTAGTTGGTGAAGCCTTGTGGGACTTGTACTTGGGCTGCTCATAATACTGAACAAGCACTGATGGTAGCCTAGGGTAAATTCTGCACTCGCTAGGCTGTAATCCTACCTCTACTAGAGGTTAGCACTTAAAATTAATACACATTATATATATATACAATCATCCACACTAATGATTTGAGTGATAAACCAGTGTCACTGGAAGTACCTTTAGGTTAGCTCTTCTATATCACCCTAGGATGGAATTGACACTAATTAATCACTCAAAGGTGTAATGATCATAAGTAAATTATTATATATACAACTCAACTCGAGTTGATAAAAATTACACCCAAAATAGGGTCTGGACCATTCATTAATGGTGTTAGGTTAATCAATATAGTACAACTGACTATGGTAATAATGGGACTAGGATGAACGATAATAGTTCAACTAGTCATATCCTACCCTGTTGTGGGTTGGCAATTAGTAAATATTATATTGAGAACACTAGTGCAGTATATATTAAATGATTCTCTATTTTGGAGAAATAATATACACAATTATTGATAATAGCCTCTTAATTAGCCTCTATGAAACTTCTAATATTATCTAGAAGTATTAAATATTATTAGTGACCTCGCGAAATAAACTCCACAAAATTCGTAGATAATCTCTCGCGAAATGTAACACCACGAAATCCGTGAACAATCTTGCGAGGACACAGCCACTAATTTGGCTGGCTTCTATATTAGCGCTGTCATTTCACAGAATAACACTCCACCAAATCTGTGGGTGTGCATGAAACCGCTGACGAAGCTGATCTGGGCTGAGGGAGGCTCCTGAGCTCCCACGAGGCTTCGCCGCTGTCTTTGACTGGCTTTGTTTAAATAACACTGCACTAGTATATTTAATGAATCCACTGGTTAACTGGTTCATCCGGTACTAAGATGACCAAATGTGGGTTCAAAGGATCAAATAATCCGTCATCCGGTTCGAAGATGACCAATAATGTGGGAACCGACCTGTGAGATTTATATTTATTTAATTTATATGAATTTATATTTACTTAATTTATATACTTCGATAGTAATTTGTATAATGATAAGTGGACTGTATTTCTGCAATAATCTCATAATCTCACAAATCGATCCTCTACACATTAGGGGGGGTTTATATTTATATATATGCAGCCAATCAAACTACAAAATTAACTACATACATTGAAGAGGTTCCTTATCTTATAGTACAGCAGGTTAGTCCACCAGGTATAACTAGGGTGTAGACACCAAATTATCCTCTTTGAGGTAGCTTCCATATCACCCAGTAACTGGTGCACAAATCTTGCTTCCTCGTCTTGACCTGTCAAAAGTGCGCTAGCTGTGAAGCCAGAATCCTATATATGACAAGTATTTCAGAGAAACTGTACATGGAACATGAAGACCTGGCTTAATTACCTTTAGTTTGAGGCTATGTCGCGTTCTAACCGATCACCCTATATAATGACATTAATGGCCATAAATGAAAGATACATGGTTTCGGAAAGAACACTTAACTTGAATTTGTTGACAGCGTGTGATAATGGTACACCTTTGGTTTCCATAACACTTCGTCCAAGTAAATTTAACAGGAGCCGAATTTGCTCCCGTGTGAGCCTCTGGTCTCGTTTAAACAATGGCTGTTTAACACTCCATACTATTGACGTTACTGGCCGACATTGTCCAGATATGATAGGAGCTAAATTTGCTCCACACGTCTCGGAGGTGACACAACAATGGCTGCCCCCCTTCCTCCTGACGCCTGGCCTACTTTGTCCAGATGTCAATAAGTGATAGAAGGGTCACATTTACTCTACTTTAACATTGATAATTAAGTTAATTTATATAAGATGTTTTATGATGGTAAAGTCCAAAGACTAATGTATTTAAGAATAATTCCCACCATAATAGGTGGTGAATTATAATAGTGTGTGGTGATGATATCCCGTTTTCTTTAGACGGTAATTCCACTACAAGTTACGTTTTCTATGGGTTACTTGTTTATACAATACAGCTATTATCTGTATGATATATTAAATGGTGTCGGATTTTCCGACAAAGTGCTCCGTTCAGGAGGACATCCCTTCTCGACTCAGCAATAGGTGCTGGAGATTTGTGCATGGTCTTTTCAAATGCACAAGTAAGGTATCTATGCCCCTTGTGTGGAGAGTGGTCATTTTAAGAAAGTGCTCCTCCCAAGCTCACTGCATCAGTTGCGGTGACGCCAACCCTACCTTCTCCCCGCATGTATGCACTACAAATTTGAAAAAGCATCCTCAATTTGAAACATCACAATCATTTATCTCTTGTGATATTTATCGCCATGTATGCAGTGTTCACTGTTTCTCTGGCATGTCTTATGCTCGTGTGTTGCATTCCACTTCTCGCCCTCTCCCACTTTCTAGTCCCCCCCCCCCCCTCTGCTCCTCGACTCTCTCGTCACTTACTAGATTTACCTATGCCCCATTACCCTGATTTCACTGATCCAGATCCTTCTAATTAGTATACTGTATTCTTCTTTGCCCTTGTTTCTTCATTGTTCTCTGTTTCTGTTCTCTATTCTTGACAATGTCTATTCTTCAATGGAATATTTGTGAACTTTATGCAAACTTCCAAAAATCTCCAATGCAACCATAAATTGATAACGCAATTTTCACTGCTTTGGTGTCAGTCTCAAGGAGCCAATGTTTGGTGCTTGTTCTTGTCGCTTCCATAGTCATTCCTTTCTCTTCTTCCTCTAACTTTTGCAGGGGCCCCATAACTATGTTCTCTTGATTTGTACTAATACTCTCTTCGTTTCTCTACTCTTTCAGTCGCACATTCAGTGTTCTGCGGCCTGTATCTTTGTGAGTAAGTGATATACAGTCTGTTCTTTTATCTCCGCCCAAATGTTCCACTTTCTCTTCCTGATTTTAAACACCTGTTAGACTCCTTACCAGCGCCTGTGCTCCTTTTGGGTGATTTTGACTGCTTGCATACCTAGGGGGCGATGTTCTGACAAACACCCGGGCCGGGGGGGGGGGGGGGGGACCTTCTCAAACCATTTGTCCTCTCCTTCTCTGTCCTTCTGAATTGTGGTAAACCCACTCATGTTGTCTCCCTCACTTGTACCCTTTCCTTTCTTTGATCTATCTCTGCTCGTCTTCTCTTTATTTAGATTTCACATGGCGGTTTCTATGATCCTCTATAATGGTGATTATTTCCCCTTCCTTATCACTTTTTCTCTCTCTTTTCGCCTTGCACTCTCCTTGCCTAGTTGTCACTTTGCAAGGCTGACTGGAATCTATTCAACCTACATGGAATTTCAGACCTCTCCGATCTGCCTCTCCCTCAAGGGTTTCCTTTTTCATGACACTATATTAGACTGTTCCTCGCTCTTCCTACCGGGGCACGCGGAAGTGCGTTCCCTAGTGGACTATAGACCTCCCAGGCTCTGCTGTAATCATACAGCCTGGTAGAAACACCGACATACGGCTGCTTCTTTTCTTATGTTTCTGAAGGCAAGTGCAGTGACCTGTACAGCTAAACATGAGAGTTGGAAATCCTATGTCTGTACCAGTACGACTGACACTCCTCTGTCCCTGATGTGGAAGAAAATATGTAAGATAGGTAAGTTTGTTCTAAATGTCTCACCAGTCCTTCAACTCCGTGATTTTATTGTGGCGGGTCCCAGTGTCTGTCGCGTTTCAACTGGGTTCCCACTTTTCGACTGTTAGCTCCGGTTCTCATCTTCCTCCATCGTTCCTCTTTTGTAAACCTCTTCTTGACCTTGTCCCTTAGATTTTCGCACAATCTCTAACTTCCCTATAACGATCCCTTTTCTCTCCAACTCCAGTCTCCTTTGATGCTCTGCGGTTCTACAGCAGCGGGCTCCGATGACATTCATTATGAGAGGCTTCGCCATCTCCGCCCATACACCGTTTCAGTATTTACTGAATTCGTAAAACCATATCTGGGAAATGTCATTAGTCACTGAGGACTGCGGCGGTTGTTCTTCCTTTTCGGAAACGAGGGTCTCTAGGGACATATCCTAAGGACTTCTGTCCCGTTGCCCTTATGAGTTGTCTGCAAACTCTTTGAACGTCTGGTCAATGTCTGTCTGATGTGGTTTTTGCAAAACTATTGCCACCTCGTTCCTTCACAACTTGGCTTTCGCATGACTGATGTCTTGGTGAACTTGGAGGTCTATATTCGTACTTCCTTTGCTGCAAAGACACCTGTTGTTGCTGTTCTTTTTGACCTGGAAAAGACATATGACACCACCTGGCGAGACCATATTCTCTCTCAATTTCGTTCTTTTGGGCCTTCATGGTAATCTCCCTCTCTTCCTACAAAACTTCCTCTCTATTTGTTGTTTTCAAGTGAGGCTGGGTGCCACTCTGCCTTTCTTCGGCAATATGAAGGTGTTCCTCAAGGTAGTGTTCTGAGCACTTTTCCTGGTTGCCCTCAATGTACTTCTTTCCTCCAGTTTGTCTGGGATTTTCTCAGCTCTATGTTGACGATCTTACACTTTGCTGTCGCGGTGATGATTTCCCTTCCCTAAAATGGCGGCTCGAATTTGTGACTGATGCTGTGTCGTCCTGGGCCACCCATCATGGTTCAAGTTCTCTACAACTAAAACTTGTGCTATGACTTTACTCTGAAGCAGGTCGTTCTTTGTCCCCCCCCTTGTTGCCTTATGGTAATCTCTTTTTGTACAAACACTCCATTAGGCTTTTGGGGTTAATCTTTGACACTCGTTTGTCTTAGTCGCCCCATGTCTCTTACTTCCGAGTTGAATGCTTTAAGGCCTTTAACTTACTTAAGTCTCCAAACTATCCCCTCCTGTGGAACATCCTCCCAGCGAGTATAAGACATATTGCCGGAACAACCGTGGACATCTTCAAAAAAAAATTAAATAGTTTTCTTCAAGGAGTGCTGGACCAACCTGGCTGTGGTTGGGCCTTCGAGCCGCTCCAAGCAACTGCCCAGTGGACCAAACTCACAAGTTAAGCCTGGTTTCGGTCTGGGCTTGGGGAGTAGAATAACTCCCAGAACCCCATCAGGCAGGTGGTTTGTTCCCTTTCGTACCACTGTACAGTTGTCTCGCTGACAAGGTTCTCTTTCGGTTGGCTTGCCATTATATCCCCAAGTGTCATTCAATCCTTGTCATTCCATAGAGGGTCTTCCTATGTTTAGTAGAACCTTGACCTACGTGACTAAAACTTTTACCCCTCCTACAGTTCTGTAGTGTAGTGCCTATTGCTTGCACACTTTTCTTCACGTTCCCATTCCATTTCCCTCTTCACAGATGGTTTGAAGTCTGCAGACGGTGTAGGCTACTCTGTTGATTTTCCTGACCACGCCTATATGTGCCTGCCTCCAGAGACTAGCATCTTTACAGCACAACTTTATGCTATTTTGAATGCTCTTCAACAGCTTTCTTGCTGCTGTTACGGTGCCCTCTCCTATTTCTTTCGTTTGCCGGCTTAAAGAGTCATATCAAGCTCTCCCTACTGATTCTCTGAGGTTCAGGGAGTCTAATGATGTATGTGGCGACCAGACCGACTGCCATTTAATGGAAGGAGGTTATATTATAAGTTGTAAATAAGGAAAATTGGCGCCCTGTTATAAAATGAAACAGTATCCCCTAAGGCAGATATGACCTTGTGGAAGGGACACTATGCCGATCGCGGATTGGCCGACGTAGGTCGCGGGCGACAAATCAGGGCCCGCCATGACGTCACCGAGTGCCCCGGGCGGCGCCAACGTCAGAGTTGTACTGACCGTGGAAGCGACAGGACGCGCCTCGGTCTGCTCTCAAGGATTGGAGGCTCTGCAAGCCTTGTTCAGTGGATTGAGCTGGCCTTCGTTGCCCACCATAGTTATTGGAGACCCTGCGCTTCTGGGAAGCCAAAGAGGAACCAAGTTCAGTGAGCAGAGAAGTGCCCAAACTTGGAAAATAGTCGGCGACGACGCTGGGCGGCGCCGCTGGCTGGACGTTGAGGTCTGGAAGGTGGGCGAGCAAGCTAGCTGTGACTGGGGTCACATCCACTGAGAATCTTGGAAGGACGACACCGTGCCTAGGACAAGGAGCGACGCCCTGTGGGAGAGGCGAGTGTGGGGAAAGATAGTGATTAGCTCAGCGCCCATCGATGAACCAGGATTGGGGCAGCTGAATCTCAGGGATTGGAACGGCGACGACGCGAAGGCTTCACGACACCTGAGGACCTGTGGAACGCCCTGGATCGTCGAGGATCGACCCAAGGAAGCGTGGGAACCTCACACCATCGAGGGACAGGCGTCGTGAGCCAGGAGTGTAAGGTAGATCATTTTTCCCTCCCATTACCCCTTGTATGAGTAGGCTAGTTAGGCCACAATATTTACTTGTGTATGTGGCAGCAAGACTTTATTACTTTAATAGTAGAATAGGCTGCAAGGCAGCTTGTGTCCAGGACTGTCAGAGAGGACAGTGTGTATGGATGGCAGGACAGTGAAGAAGAGGTGCCGACGTGGTGAAGAGGCCCTCCTGTGAGAGTGTGAGACTCCTGTCTTCCTGCCCAGTTGAAGGAGAGTTGGAGGTCGTGGAAGAAGAGGCTGACGATCTCCAGACTCATCATCCATATTCCATATTCATGTATTACTTGTGATTGTGTGTGTGTGTTCATGTAATTTGCGTCAGTAAATCCACACATTTTATTACTGTGTTTGAGTGTGCCTCCATTTGTGATATTTCTCTATGAGCATACATTTCTGGCTACAAACGATATATGATACACCCACTGAACTGCATTGCTGGGGTGCAGATATAATAACCCAGCTGGCGACCTTGCTAAGAGGAAGATAGAGAAGACAGGCGGGAAAGGAGTTCCTGCAACCTTTTTTTTGTCTGGCAGGCAAGACTCAGAGAGGCTATGGTTATAGGTAAGCCTGAGTCTTCCTTCACTCCCCCATGGGTCTAGGCCGGAACTGTTAACAGCAGTTTCCCCGTGGTTGACTGAAGGGCTTCCAGGGTGAATCAGTGGCACCCCTTTGTGGTGGAAGCAAAGACCTGCGGAGGTGGGCATTGTTGGTCCTATCTTGTGTGACCAAGGAGACTCCGGTGAATCCAGGGAGTCGGAGGGGCTGAGTATTTGGGCCCTTTGAGCCCCTAGCAGCCGAGTGTTAGCAGAGCCCCGGACCGCCCACCCCCCACGTGACAAGAGAACTGGCGACCTTGCCAGGATTCGAACCCCGGTAGCCAAGAACTGGGAACCTCGCCAGGAAGCGTGGATCAAGCTACAGTGTGGACCAAATTTCAAGACAAGTGTTGCCAGGGTACTAATACAGTGTGGCCAGTGAATTCGGTGGTACTGTTACTCAACCGGCTAAGGGACTGAAACGGTGAAATTAGTGCCTACTAACTTGTCTGTGCCGTCGTGTATGCTTGATGATATAGAGATGGAGGAAGACAAAGTAAAGAAATTTATTGACACAAGGGACGAGAGAATTTTGGAGGAGTGTACCAAGGCCCAGCTCCAACAAGTGGCAAACCACTTTGGGATCAGGTTGAGGACGACTAAGGTAGCAGAGCGAAGGATAGAGATCATGGCACAGCTCACAGCTCGAGAGGGAAGCGACGGGAGAGGAAGCCATCTCAAGAGGAGCCGTCCCGAGGAGAGCCATCGCAAGGTGAACCGTCCCGACTTAGGGCCTCCCCAAGCGCCTACCAGCGTGGAGACGAATTCACAGTGAACATGGGAGCAGTGGAAGGTCCAGCTGTAGTAAGAGGAGCCTGCAACTGGAAATAATGAAGATGCACTGGAAGCCCAGCTGCGACGAGAGGAGAGAGAAGCACGGCTGCAGCTGCAGCGAGAGGAACGTGCGGCTGGAGCTGCAGCGAGAGGAACGTGCGGCATGAGCTGCAGCGAGAGGAACCGTGCGAGCTGAGCTGCAGCGAGAGGAACGTGCGGCTGAGCTGGCAGCGAGAGGAGCGAGAAAGCTCGGCTGCAGCGGAAGAAGGAGAGAGACAACTGCGACTGGAGGAGATAAAAGGGCAAAGAAAGAAGTCGAATTGCGTCGCGTTGAACGTGGTCTGCCCTCACTACCTGCACGCGGGAATGACCTCAAGGTAAGGGAACGGTGACTTACCTACGTTCGAAACCACAAGAAGCTGAGGCGTTTCTTCGAACACTTTGAACGGATAGCAACTCTGAAGGAGTGGCCGGAAGATGATTGGGCTGCTCTGGTCCAGGGCAGGTTGACTGGTGAGGCCCGGGAAGCCTATAACATGCTGGACCTAGAGGAGTGTACTAGTTATGACGCGATTAAGAATGCGGTTCTCCCACTCATTCCGGCTGACTCCGGAGATGTACCGGAAGCGGTTCAGAGAGTGTACAAGAGCGTCGGGAAAGACTTACGCCGAGACCGCCAGGGATATGGAACGGAAATTCCTACGATGGTTTGAAGGCGGAGGAAGCGGAGTCGGTGGATGATATCAAACGACTGATAGTGATGGAGAAGTTTATGTCAGTGCTCCATCCTGAGTTGCGAGTAAGGGTGAGAGAAGGCAGGTATTAAGGACCTGAAGGCTGCGGCGGACCGAGCCGACATGCTGGAGGAGGCACTACATATCAGGAGGGGGTGGGCCCGCCCAGACACTCGCCTTACCCCAGGTCGGGAGGGAACTTTAGGAGTTCAGGAGGAGCGAGGACGGGTGGGGACTCTCCCAAGAGTAGTGTGCCCGATGAAGTAACGTGGTTCAAGAGCTCAGAGACGCGGGTAGGAAGCCCCAAGCTGTGAGCAGTGGACCTAACTCAGGAGCAAGTGCTGCAGTCCCGGACACGACGACAGGGAGTCCAAGGAGGACCCAGGGAGCGTCTGCAAGTGGTACCGCCAGAGTGACTAGCGAGTGGCCGCCCAGGGGAGGCAAGCCGATGCTACAACTGTGGGTGTAAGAGGACATTATGCCCGCGAGTGTGAGGAGCACCAAAGGAATGTAGGATTAATGTTGGAAGAGGAGAGAGTGTTTGTTCACACCCCATATTATAGTGGACCCAACGTGATGGTTGGGAAATGAAGTTGGGTGAACATCCCTTCGTTTTCGGGGCCAACGTGAAGTTTGGAAAGTCAGACCCAGTGGAGGTTGCCGTGCTTCGAGATACGGGTGCTGACATAAGTATGGTGACCAGGAGTATTCTCCCCAAGGAATTTAATGATTCACCTGTGGGCAGTGGTGAGGATACGCAGTGTTGGGGAGGAATACAGGTTGCCACTTCACGAAGTACAGCTGATTGCCGACTGCGGAGTCGAGAAAGCTATAGTAGCTGTAGCCCCTAAGTTACCCCTAGAGCATGTACAGATGGTGCTGGGGTAATGACCTCGGAGGAGGCAGGATACAACCCGATTGGGCCAAGAGTGCCTATGTTGCAAGCAGCGGTACAACCCTGCCAGGTGAGGTATCGGTCGCTCCAAATAATAGTGAGGAAGCCGAACTTCGCCAGGGAAAACGTCGCCAGAGACGACGACAACGAGGGCGAGAGTGCAGAGAGGTCGTCGGAGGTTGTGGAAAACCCCGACGAAGCCCTCCGACTAAGCCTGATGATGCGTGTGGAGGAGTGGCGAGGAGCAGCTGTACAAACGCCTGGGGCGGTGAAGAGGCTGCAGACCGCACTCCCCTCCATACAGAAAACGTAAATAAAGTAAGCTCAGTGGATGAAGCGAACGGCAGTGAGGGGCAGAGTGGAGGAACCACGACGCAGTGCACCCTATGCCGGCCAGATTGAATAGTGGTAGGTGCAAGATGAACCACCGTGGTGAGGTGAGCCACAGGGAGGTGGATGAGCCCAACCACGAACCGAAGAAGACGTCTGCAGGGAAGAGAATCTCATGGAGGAGTGAAGATGTTCGTCGGGAGACGAAGGAGCGAGTGGTATAGGAAAGGCAATACGAAGAAAAGCAGGGAATAGGTACACCCAGGTAGGCGCCAGCCTAACCAGAGGGGCATTGGGCCATCGCAAAAGCCTAGTGTGGAAGAGAGGAAGCTGCTGGATGGAGTACAGGTTACAAGTGCCACTGTGAGGAGACAACGCACCTACGGGAGAAGAGGAACCGAGAAGAGAGAAGATTGGCGAAGAGGAGATCATGAGAGGAAACATGGAGTACCTGTAGGACGCAGTGGAAATGCAAGACTATCTCGGAGTGCACGACGCGGTGGAGGCGCTGCATGCACTGAATCTTACAGTGGTAACGAGCCGTGGGAGTACACTCGTAGCCACGGAGAGAGGATTTCTTGTAGGTGTTCAGGGAACACCCGTCACACCCGGTACTATGCGAGGTGGAGATACAATGAGGCAAGTGACTGGCAAGGTGGTACGAGCCACGTCACCAACTGGAGGAGTGACACTTCAGGAACGGAGAGGAGAGAGTATAGATTGCCCTCTTGAGTGCTGCTCTTCCGATATGACTCTTATTTTAAGGGGAGGGGTATGTTACGGTGCCCTCTCCTATTTCTTTCGTTTGCCGGCTTAAAGAGTCATATCAGCTCTCCCTACTGATTCTCTGAGGTTCAGGAGATCTAATGATGATATGTGGCGACCAGACCGGACTGCCATTTAATGGAATGGAGGTTATATTATAAGTTTGTAAATAAAGGAAATTGGCGCCCTGTTATAAAATGAAACAGTATCCCCTACGGCAGATATTGACCTTGTGGAAGGGACATTATGCGATCGCGGATTGGCCGACGTAGGTCGCGGGCGACAAATCAGGGCCCGCCATGACGTCACCGAGTGCCCCGGGCGGCGCCAACGTCAGAGTTGTACTGACCGTGGAAGCGACAGGACGCGCCTCGGTCTGCTCTCAAGATTGGAGGCTCTGCAAGCCTTGTTCAGTGGATTGAGCTGGCCTTCGCATGCCCACCATAGTTATTGGAGACCCTGCGCTTCTGGGAAGCCAAAGAGGAACCAAGTTCAGTGAGCAGAGAAGTGCCCAAACTTGGAAAATAGTCGGCGACGACGCTGGGCGGCGCCGCTGGCTGGACGTTGAGGTCTGGAAGGTGGGCGAGCAAGCTAGCTGTGACTGGGGTCACATCCACCTGAGAATCTTGGAAGGACGACACCGTGCCTAGGACAAGGAGCGACGCCCTGTGGGAGAGGCGAGTGTGGGGGAAAGATAGTGATTAGCTCAGCGCCCATCGATGAACCAGGATTGGGGCAGCTGAATCTCAGGGATTGGAACGGCGACGACGCGAAGGCTTCACGACACCTGAGGACCTGTGGAACGCCCTGGATCGTCGAGGATCGACCCAAGGAAGCGTGGGAACCTCACACCATCGAGGGACAGGCGTCGTGAGCCAGGAGTGTAAGGTAGATCATTTTTCCCTCCCATTACCCCTTGTATGAGTAGGCTAGTTAGGCCACAATATTTACTCGTGTATGTGGCAGCAAGAACTTTATTACTTTAATAGTAGAGTAGGCTGCAAGGCAGCTTGTGTCCAGGACTGTCAGAGAGGACCAGTGTGTATGGATGGCAGGACAGTGAAGAAGAGGTGCCGACGTGGTGAAGAGGCCCTCCTGTGAGAGTGTGAGACTCCTGTCTTCCTGCCCAGTTGAAGGAGGTTGGAGGGTCGTGGAAGAAGAGGCTGACGATCTCCAGACTCATCATCCATATTCCATATTCATGTATTACTTGTGATTGTGTGTGTGTGTTCATGTAATTTGCGTCAGTAAATCCACACATTTTATTACTGTGTTTGAGTGTGCCTCCATTTGTGATATTTTCTCTATGAGCATACATTTCTGGCTACAAACGATATATGATACACCCACTGAACTGCATTGCTGGGGTGCAGATATAATAACCCAGCTGGCGACCTTGCTAAGAGGAAAGATAGAGAAGACAGGCGGGAAAGGAGTTCCTGCAAACCTTTTCTTTTGTCTGGCAGGCAAGACTCAGAGAGGCTTATGGTTATAGGTAAGCCTGAGTCTTCCTTCACTCCCCCACTGGGTCTAGGCCGGAACTGTTAACAGCAGTTTCCCGTGGTTGACTGAAGGGCTTCCAGGGTGAATCAGTGGCACCCCTTTGTGGTGGAAGCAAAGACCTGCGGAGGTGGGCATTGTTGGTCCTATCTTGTGTGACCAAGGAGACTCCGGGCTGAATCCAGGGAGTCGGAGGGGCTGAGTATTGGGCCCTTTGAGCCCCTAGCAGCCGAGTGTTAGCAGAGCCCCGGACCGCCCACCCCCCACGTGACAAGAGAACTGGCGACCTTGCCAGGATTCGAACCCCAGTAGCCAAGAACTGGGAACCTCGCCAGGAAGCGTGGATCAAGCTACAGTGTGGACCAAATTTCAAGACAAGTGTTGCCAGGGTACTAATACAGTGTGGCCAGTGAATTCGGTGGTACTGTTACTCAACCGGCTAAGGGACTGAAACGGTGAAATTAGTGCCTACTAACTTGTCTGTGCTGTCGTGTATGCTGATGATATAGAGATGGAGGAAGACAAAGTAAAGAAATTTATTGACACAAGGGACGAGAGAATTTTGGAAGAGTGTACCAAGGCCCAGCTCCAACAAGTGGCAAACCACTTTGGGATCAGGTTGAGGACGACTAAGGTAGCGGAGCGAAGGATAGAGATCATGGCACAGCTCACAGCTCGAGAGGAAGCGACGGGAGAGGAGCCATCTCAAGAGGAGCCGTCCCGAGGAGAGCCGTCGCAAGGTGAACCGTCCCGACTAGGGCCTCCCCAAGCGCCTACCAGTGTGGAGAGAATTCACAGTGAACATGGGAGCAGTGGAAGGTCCAGCTGTAGTAAGAGGAGCCTGCAACTGGAAATAATGAAGATGCAACTGGAAGCCCAGCTGCGACGAGAGAGAGAGAAGAGCGCAATGCAGCGAGAGGAACGTGCGGCTGAGCTGCAGCGAGAGGAACGTGCGGCTGAGCTGCAGCGAGAGGAACGTGCGGCTGAGCTGCAGCGAGAGGAACGTGCGGCTGAGCTGCAGCGAGAGGAGCGAGAAGCTCGGCTGCAGCGGGAAGAAGGAGAGAGACAACTGCGACTGGAGGAGATAAGGGCAAAGAAAGAAGTCGAATTGCGTCGCGTTGAACGTGGTCTGCCCTCACTACCTGCACGGCGGGATGACCTCAAGGTAAGGGAACGTGACTTACCTACGTTCGAACCACAAGAAGCTGAGGCGTTCTTCGAACACTTTGAACGGATAGCAACTCTGAAGGAGTGGCCGGAAGATGATTGGGCTGCTCTGGTCCAGGGCAGGTTGACTGGTGAGGCCCGGGAAGCCTATAACATGCTGGACCTAGAGGAGTGTACTAGTTATGACGCGATTAAGAATGCGGTTCTCCACTCATTCCGGCTGACTCCGGAGATGTACCGGAAGCGGTTCAGAGAGTGTACAAGAGCGTCGGGAAAGACTTACGCCGAGACCGCCAGGGATATGGAACGGAAATTCCTACGATGGTTGAAGGCGGAGGAAGCGGAGTCGGTGGATGATATCAAACGACTGATAGTGATGGAGAAGTTATGTCGGTGCTCCATCCTGAGTTGCGAGTAAGGTGAGAGAAGCAGGTATTAAGGACCTGAAGGCTGCAGCGGATCGAGCCGACATGCTGGAGGAGGCACTACATATCAGGAGGGGGGGCCGCCCAGACACTCGCCTTACCCCAGGTCGGGAGGGAACCTTAGGAGTTCAGGAGGAGCGAAGGACGGGTGGGACTCTCCCAAGAGTAGTGTGCCCGATGAAGTGAACGTGGTTCAAGAGCTCAAGAGACGCAGGGTAGGAAGCCACAAGCTGTGAGCAGTGGACCTAGCTCAGGAGCAAGTGCTGCAGTCCCGGACACGACGACAGGGAGTCCAAGGAGGACCCAGGGTAGCGTCTGCAAGTGGTACCGCCAGAGTGACTAGCGAGTGGCCGCCCAGGGGAGGCAGCCGATGCTACAACTGTGGTGTAAGAGGACATTATGCCCGCGAGTGTGAGGAGCACCAAAGGAATGTAGGATTAATGTTGGAAGAGGAGAGAGTGTTTGTTCACACCCCATATTATAGTGGACCCAACGTGAATGGTTGGGAAATGAAGTTGGGTGAACATCCCTTCGTTTTCGGGGCCAACGTGAAGTTTGGAAAGTCAGACCCAGTGGAGGTTGCCGTGCTTCGAGATACGGGTGCTGACATAAGTATGGTGACCAGGAGTATTCTCCCCAAGGAATTTAATGATTCACCTGTGGGAGTGGTGAGGATACGCAGTGTGGGGGAGGAATACAGGTTGCCACTTCACGAAGTACAGCTGATTGCCGACTGCGGAGTCGAGAAAGCTATAGTAGCTGTAGCCCCTAAGTTACCCCTAGAGCATGTACAGATGGTGCTGGGTAATGACCTCGGAGGAGGCAGGATACAACCCGATTGGGCCAAGAGTGCCTTATGTTGCAAGCAGCGGTACAACCCTGCCAGGTGAGGTATCGGTCGCTCCAAATAATAGTGAGGAAGCCGACTTCGCCAGGGAAAACGTCGCCAGAGACGACGACAACGAGGGCGAGAGTGCAGAGAGGTCGTCGGAGGTATGTGGAAAACCCCGACGAAGCCCTCCGACTAAGCCTGATGATGCGTGTGGAGGAGTGGCGAGGAGCAGCTGTACAAACGCCTGGGGCGGTGAAGAGGCTGCAGACCGCACTCCCTCCATACAGAAACGTAAATAAAGTAAGCTCAGTGGATGAGCGAACGGCAGTGAGGGGCAGAGTGGAGGAACCACGACGCAGTGCACCCTATGCCGGCCAGATGAATAGTGGTAGGTGCAAGATGAACCACCGTGGTGAGGTGAGCCACAGGGAGGTGGATGAGCCCAACCACGAACCGAAGAAGACGTCTGCAGGGAAGAGAATCTCATGGAGGAGTGAAGATGTTCGTCGGGAGCGAAGGAGCGAATGGTATAGGAAAGGCAATACGAAGAAAGCAGGGAATAGGTACACCAGGGTAGGCGCCAGCCTAACCAGAGGGGCATTGGGCCATCGCAAAAGCCTAGTGTGGAAGAGAGGAAGCTGCTGGATGGAGTACAGGTTACAAGTGCCACTGTGAGGAGACAACGCACCTACGGGAGAAGAGGAACCGAGAAGAGAGAAGGTTGGCGAAGAGGAGATCATGAGAGGAAACATGGAGTACCTGTAGGACGCAGTGGAAATGCAAGACTATCTCGGAGTGCACGACGCGGTGGAGGCGCTGCATGCACTGAATCTTACAGTGGTAACGAGCCGTGGGAGTACACTCGTAGCCACGGAGAGAGGATTTCTTGTAGGTGTTCAGGGAACACCCGTCACACCCGGTACTATGCGAGGTGGAGATACAATGAGGCAAGTGACTGCAAGGTGGTACGAGCCACGTCCACCAACTGGAGGAGTGACACTTCAGGAACGGAGGGAGCGAGAGTATAGATTGCCCTCTTGAGTGCTGCTCTTCCGATATGACTCTTATTTTAAGGGGAGGGGTATGTTACGGTGCCCTCTCCTATTTCTTTCGTTTGCCGGCTTAAAGAGTCATATCAGCTCTCCCTACTGATTCTCTGAGGTTCAGGGAGTCTAATGATGTATGTGGCGACCAGACCGACTGCCATTTAATGGAAGGAGGTTATATTATAAGTTTGTAAATAAGGAAAATTGGCGCCCTGTTATAAAATGAAACAGTATCCCCTAAGGCAGATATGACCTTGTGGAAGGGACACTATGCCGATCGCGGATTGGCCGACGTAGGTCGCGGGCGACAAATCAGGGCCCGCCATGACGTCACCGAGTGCCCCGGGCGGCGCCAACGTCAGAGTTGTACTGACCGTGGAAGCGACAGGACGCGCCTCGGTCTGCTCTCAAGGATTGGAGGCTCTGCAAGCCTTGTTCAGTGGATTGAGCTGGCCTTCGTTGACCACCATAGTTATTGGAGACCCTGCGCTTCTGGGAAGCCAAAGAGGAACCAAGTTCAGTGAGCAGAGAAGTGCCCAAACTTGGAAAATAGTCGGCGACGACGCTGGGCGGCGCCGCTGGCTGGACGTTGAGGTCTGGAAGGTGGGCGAGCAAGCTAGCTGTGACTGGGGTCACATCCACTGAGAATCTTGGAAGGACGACACCGTGCCTAGGACAAGGAGCGACGCCCTGTGGGAGAGGCGAGTGTGGGGAAAGATAGTGATTAGCTCAGCGCCCATCGATGAACCAGGATTGGGGCAGCTGAATCTCAGGGATTGGAACGGCGACGACGCGAAGGCTTCACGACACCTGAGGACCTGTGGAACGCCCTGGATCGTCGAGGATCGACCCAAGGAAGCGTGGGAACCTCACACCATCGAGGGACAGGCGTCGTGAGCCAGGAGTGTAAGGTAGATCATTTTTCCCTCCCATTACCCCTTGTATGAGTAGGCTAGTTAGGCCACAATATTTACTTGTGTATGTGGCAGCAAGACTTTATTACTTTAATAGTAGAATAGGCTGCAAGGCAGCTTGTGTCCAGGACTGTCAGAGAGGACAGTGTGTATGGATGGCAGGACAGTGAAGAAGAGGTGCCGACGTGGTGAAGAGGCCCTCCTGTGAGAGTGTGAGACTCCTGTCTTCCTGCCCAGTTGAAGGAGAGTTGGAGGTCGTGGAAGAAGAGGCTGACGATCTCCAGACTCATCATCCATATTCCATATTCATGTATTACTTGTGATTGTGTGTGTGTGTTCATGTAATTTGCGTCAGTAAATCCACACATTTTATTACTGTGTTTGAGTGTGCCTCCATTTGTGATATTTCTCTATGAGCATACATTTCTGGCTACAAACGATATATGATACACCCACTGAACTGCATTGCTGGGGTGCAGATATAATAACCCGCTGGCGACCTTGCTAAGAGGAAGATAGAGAAGACAGGCGGGAAAGGAGTTCCTGCAACCTTTTTTTTGTCTGGCAGGCAAGACTCAGAGAGGCTATGGTTATAGGTAAGCCTGAGTCTTCCTTCACTCCCCCATGGGTCTAGGCCGGAACTGTTAACAGCAGTTTCCCCGTGGTTGACTGAAGGGCTTCCAGGGTGAATCAGTGGCACCCCTTTGTGGTGGAAGCAAAGACCTGCGGAGGTGGGCATTGTTGGTCCTATCTTGTGTGACCAAGGAGACTCCGGTGAATCCAGGGAGTCGGAGGGGCTGAGTATTTGGGCCCTTTGAGCCCCTAGCAGCCGAGTGTTAGCAGAGCCCCGGACCGCCCACCCCCCACGTGACACTGCCAATCTTCCTTTGTTTTTGTCAATCAATCTCGCAGTGCCTTCATGGCTTTAGAGTCCTTTAATCCAGTCCATCCTGTGGTAGTTAAAGTTCAACATTGGCTGTTTCGTATCTAGCTGATTTAAGACAGTGGCATTTTGCTGTGTTCCCAGTCATATTGGTATGTCCTCAAATGAACGTGCGGATTCTGCCGCTAAGAAGCCGCACTTGTTCCATCTCCTGTAAGGATGTTTCTTATTCCGACTTATAAAAGTTATTTCTCAATCCTTGCCCATTGGCATGATGGTAGTTGGTCGTCTGTTATTGGTAACAAACTGCGTGCACTTATGGACAGTGTGTCATCATAACCTTCCTCCTACCACCGTAACTGGTGGTGGGAAACGGTCTTGCGAGGTTACGCGTTTGTCATACACGTTTAACTCATGGGCATTTAATGGAGCACCGCCCTGCTCTTTATTGTCCAAACTGCATTGTCCTCGTATGATCCTGCATATCCTTGATGATTGTCCAGACTTTCAGGCTGTGCATGCGTCTTGCTTCCATACCGTCCCTCGTGGTCACTTGTCTTTTGATAGAATCCTTGGTGAATCGGATACCTTTAATATCGTTCGCCTTATGTGCTTTTGTTCTCGTATTGGCATCCATTTTGCTATTTACTGCCTTTTGAATGTCCCACACATTTGATGATGCTACTTGGCCTTCTCGGCTTTGTGCCTTCTTTTGATAATTGCTTATTCTCCATTTGATTTTCTTATAATATTCAATATTAGGTAAATCTTTCATCGTGGCAGTCAGTATTGGGTACAGCTTTCATCATGATAGTTAATCTTGGGATCAGCTTTCATAATGGTAGTCAAACACCTTTCATCATAGGCAATCTTAGGTACAGCTTTCATCAAGTAGGCAATCATAGGTACAGCTTTTATCATAGTAGTTAATCTTAGGAACAAACTCCATCATAGTAGTCAATCTTAGGAACAAACTCCATCGTGGAAGTTAAGCTTAGGATTAGCCACCATCATGGTAGTAAATCAGTCTCCATCACGTTAGTTAATCGCAGAAAGAGCTTCCATCATGGTAATCTCAGGAACAGCATCTATCATTGTAATCAATCAGGAACAGCCCCATCATGGTATCAATCTCAGGAATAGATTTCATCATGGTATTTAATCTCAGAAATAGCTCTCATTAAAAGTATCAGTACCATTATGGAACTATGAAACTTTTCACTTACGAAATATGGGATTATGTAGCCTTAAGACCTTCCCTAATTCCATTTCCTTCCCAGCAGTGAAGGACGACTATGCCAGATCTTGTGATGCACTGCAGCTTTAATTTTCCTTACTAGTCAGTGTTTGAGATATTCTAATAACGACACTATCCAGCACTTAATGACATCACTATTACAATTAAGTCTAACTATTTGTATGCACCATTTAAAAATTCATATTCTGATAAATAATCTCTTAAAAAATATTTATTTATATTGCAGTGAGAAAAAGAAAAAGGTTGAGAAACAGCAGGAAAAGGTAAGTAAATAATACTGTTTTTCTGTCTATATTTCTAAGAAACTTCACACACTTTTCAAATGCAATATATTCTATCGAACTTTTAAGTTTTTGATAACAGGTATTACACAATCGATTCCTCACGTTCTTCACTTACTCCCAACATATATGTTTTTTTCTTATCCCTTCATTAAGAATTCCTGTTATGACCTACAGTAGGGGATCTGATTAGTGGCCAGGTCTCTGTCCGTTTCTCACTACCTCCCCTCCCAACCTTCCAGTCTCCTTATTCTACCTCCCTCATTCATGTTTCCTCTTCCATTCTCCCTCCCTCTCCCATTCTTTTTTTTTTTTTTTGAGATATATACAAGAGTTGTTACATTCTTGTACAGCCACTAGTACGCGTAGCGTTTCGGGCAGGTCCCTGGAATACGATCCCCTGCCGCGAAGAATCGTTTTTTCATCCAAGTACACATTTTACTGTTGCGTTAAACAGAGGCTACAGTTAAGGATTTGCGCCCAGTAAATCCTCCCCGGCCAGGATACAAACCCATGACAGCGCTCTTTTTCTTTTTCGTTCTTGCAATGGGTAAAACCTGCTCCAGTAGCACTGAATCAACATTATCGAAGTTATCGACATTGATTCAATGTATTCGACGTTGATGCATTGTCACTAAATCTGTTATTATTATTACTACTATTATTAACACATTTAGGTACATGTATGAATAGCTTCTTTGATTGTGGTTCTAGCTTTCTTGGTAGCATGAAGGAAAAGAATACTAAATGCCTGTGTTTTTCTTCTTTATTATAAAATATAATATCTTTGGGCCACGAGCTAGTGTGTGTGACGCGCTGCTGCTGAAGATAGTCTGATCTGTAGGAGTGGAGTCACACTTGGACGTGATGCACATCTGTGCGCAGTGTTGATGCTGCTGTTGACAACTGCTGAGTTGAGTGATGGCAATATGCAGTCGATGAATGAGGTCACCGCACACGGCCAATGTGCGTCCAACACATGTGCATTTGTGCAACTGTATGAAGGGGAGTGCAGTGTGTGTCAAAACACAAGTTACGTGATGCTACAAATCCCCATCACAGAATGGTTAGTCATACAGAGGTATGTGATAAATAGTCTGCACTCTGGGTTAGTCATACAGAGGTATGTGATAAATAGTCTGCACTCTGGGTTAGTCATACAAAGGTATGTGATAAATAGTCTGCACTCTGGGTTAGTCATACAGAGGTATATGATAAATAGTCTGCACTCTGGGTTAGTCATACAGAGGTATATGAAAAATAGTCTGCACTCTGGGTTAGTCATACAGAGGTATGTGATAAATAGTCTGCACTCTGGGTTAGTCATACAGAGGTATGTGATAAATAGTCTGCACTCTGGGTTAGTCATACAGAGGTATGTGATAAATAGTCTGCACTCTGGGTGCAGCAGACATCTGTTGGAAAGCGTCATGGACAATCAAACTCACATAGCAGACTTGCAAGGAGTTGCCGGTTGTCGTAGGCACCAGTCCTATTTAAATACGGACATCTCCTTTGGGTTATCTTGATTTCGTGGGCTTAGCGTCCTCGTGGCCCAGTCCTTTACCAGGCCTACTTTTTGTTACATACCCCCAGGAACCAGCCTGTAGCAGCTGTCTTAGTTATTTGCTGCTAGCTAGGTGAACAGGACATCAGGGGTAAAAGAAACTGCTCCATTTGTTTCCGCCTCCACCGGGGATTGAACCTGGAACCTCAGGACTACAAATCCCAAGCGCTGACCACTCAGCTGACAGCCCCTGTGAGGCTGTCAGACATAGGTTGCAGGAACCAGTCCTACTTAAAGACGCACATAGGATGCTGGTTGTCGCAGGAGGAGTCAGTGCTATTTAAAGACCAACATAAGTTGCTGGTTGTTGCAGGTGGGCGCATCTCGGTGTCTATCAAGGGTGGACGCCTCTATCGTTATCAAGCGTTCATGTGAGTGCTCCTGTGAAGGGTGGACGCGTCTCGATGCCCTTAACAAGGATGGATGTGAGTGCTCTTGTCAAGGGTAGATGCGTCAGTGTCGTTATCAAGGGTAGATGCGTCAGTGTCGTTATCAAGGGTAGATGCGTCTGTCGTTATCAAGGGTAGATGCGTCTGTCGTTATCAAGGGTGGATGTAAGTGCTCTTGTCAAGGGTGGACGCGTCTCAGTGTCTAGCCAGTGAATTATTCCATCAATAAGGGCGTATGTCATGACCTCACCTCCAGCCCGAGGTCACAGACTGATAATATGAGGGGAGGATATCCAACAAGATAGCTGGAAAGTCGTGGACAATAGGGGAGGGGGGGGGGGGGGAACCCGGCCTACGAAGAAGGATGGCATCATAAACAAAGAAATAGTTAAAGCTTCGTACCCCCTTTTCAGTTTTGTACAAGGAGGTCTATAGGGAAAGTGAGAACGTAGGAAAAATGTACATAGAAGGTAGGAGGATATTGGTGGTTGTGGATTCCCAGGCTGTGAATATTTTGCTATATGAGAGGTCTATATCTTCGCTGAGCTGGCCTGAGGACACCTGCGTTTTCATTTGACACATTTACCGCCCCAGTCACACTTCCCACCTGGTACCCCCTCCCCGCTCAGCTCGTTGTCGCCGTGTGGGGGCTTAGTGGGCGGCTGCCGGAGTGTGATGCTCCTTGGGACAGTCCTCTGTTCTTTTCTAGCCTTGTGCTCCTGCTGCCGTCCTCTCCAATTCTGCTGTTCACCTTTTCCTTTTCCTTCTGTTTCGTTTTTCTCCCCCCTCTTCTCCTATCTGCTTGCCGTTTCCTGCCGACCTTTTGCTTGTTCTGGTTCTTCCCTTGGACTTCTTCTATTTTGACGCCCGGGTGCTTGAGGAGGCATACTCTTGCACCCGTAGAACTGTAGTACCCGACGTCGAGAGCGAGGGAAACCTTTTATTGTCAATCACCCTTTCGTCACTGAACCCGATCTCGACGGACTGTCGGTTTCTTAAGGTGGCGTTTGTGGGGCGTATACTCACGACGCATCCCTAGGAGGCCCCGCAGATCGGCGATAGCTTCTTGTTGGGTGTCCTGCCTCTAATTGTGGCTCCATGGTGGGTGTGGGGGCACATTCGTGAATGAATTCTTCTTTTCGTAATGATGATGACCCCTGTTTCGGCTGTTTCTGGTTTACCTTCTCAGGCTCGTGGGGTGGGCGACCAAGCCCCTGAGTCAGTCCGTGTTGGAAGACCGGGCTCTGTAGCCTCCGCTGCATTGGGCCCCGACCTTGCTCCTCCTTTGGCCTCTCTGACTCCTTCCCCTGGCTTCCCTCCCTCCTCTGTGGTTCGGTCGAGCCCCAAGCCCCCAGTGGTGACTACCTCGTCCCCTGGCGCGGCTCCTTCTCTAGTTGTAACTACTGCGCCTTTTAACCCCTCTCTCTCTGGGGGTTCTCACCGCCGTCCTCGTCACGGCCGCCCTCGCTCGATTCCTTCCAGTTCTGCTACCTATCAAGCCTTGTTTGGTCCCGCTTCGTGGGCCAAATATTTTGATCTCCTCCCTCTTGATTCTGCACCTCCTGACGATTTCTCCCTCCATCGACATCTCGTTGATTCCGTGGATGCCTCCATTACTTTCAACCCCACTCGTCTCGGTACACGTGTCGTTGCTGCTCCTTCTCAGGATGCTGCTTCCCGCTTGGCTGCCTTATCCTGCCTTGGCGAGACCCCTGTTCGGGTCTCGAAGAACGCGTAGTTGAATGCCAGTGTTGGCACTATTTTGCTCCCGCCCCATGTTGCGACCGGTGTTCGAGACATGCGCGACTGCCACGACGATATTCGACATATTCTTGCTGCCCAGGGCCATTCTATTCTCCAGGTGGACACGCTTACTCGTCCCCCTCGTGGTAGTCGCTGTCAACCCCTCCGGGTTGTGAAGATTACCTTTGATGGTAGGACCCTTCCACCCTTTGTCATTCTTGTTGGTGCCAGGTGCTCTGTCCAGGAGTACATTCCTTCTCCTCGGCTCTGCAACAAGTGCTGGAGGTTTGGGCATGGTGCCCTCCGCTGCTCCGGGACTGTCTCTCTCTGTCCTTTGTGTGGTGGCGAAGGTCACTCTAAGTCGGAGTGCACTTCTCCCCAGGCTCGTTGCCTCAACTGTGGTGAGGCCCATCCTACCTTCTCCCGTGCGTGTGTCCATTACAATCTTGAGGCAGCCGTCCTCAGCTTGAAGCACCGGGAGCGTTTATCTTTTCCTGAGGCGAGACGCCAGGTTCGCCGGCTACCGCCTTATGCTATTGTCTCTTATGCTCGCGTGTTGCGCTCTTCCTCTCCTCGTCCTTCCCGTCTTCCTCAGACTCACAACCGTTTCCGGGCCTTGGACCCTGATGCGCCCACTGCCCCCTCCTCTGTTCCTTTGGGTTCTCTCCCGAAGGATGCTCCTCCTGGTCCTCTGTCTGGGGTTCCCCTTCCTTCTACCCGGTCTGTCGTGTCTCCTGTGTCTTCTTCCTCGTCTCCCTCCGTTCCTCCTTCCCATCGTTCCCCTCCGTCTCTTGACTCTCCCCGCCGCCTGTCGGTGCGGGCTGATGTCCATCGCTCTCCAAACGGCCGTCATGTGTGCTCTCGTTCAGCTTCTCCTGTTGAGACGCTAGAATCCGTTGCCCAGTACGTGGTTGCTGGGACACCTGTCTCTTTACGTCAGAAGCGTAAACCTGGCTCCTCTCCTTCCTCCTCCCCGGCGGGTAAGAAGGTTTCGCTTTCTTCCTCGGCCCCTATTTCTGCCTCTCTCGCTCCTTCCCCTCCCATTTCGGTGGTTGCGCCCCCTGTTCCTGCTATGGAGGTTTCTTTAGCCCCCGCTTCCCTCTCAGTTGCTGCCCTTACTGAGGTACGCTCCCCTCTTTCTACCCCTCCTCTTCCTGCTGCTGTCCTTGCCTGCTCCTCTCCGTTGTCTCCTCTTCCTCCTCCTCCTCCGGACCCCGCCCGCCCACCTCTGATCTGTTCTCCCATTTCCTTCCCTCCGTCTTTGCTCAGTTTACCCATGCCCCCTAACCCTGACTTCGCTGACCCTGATATTCTTTAATGTGCTCTGTTGCTCTTTCGCCTTTGTTTCTTCCTTGTTCTCTGTTTTTGTCCTTTCTCTTCTCGTCGTTGTCCATTCTTCAATGGAACGTTCGAGGTTATTACGCCAATTTCCTCGAACTCCAACTTCTGATTTCGCGGTTTTCGCCCCTTTGTGTCTGTCTCCAGGAGCCGATGCTTGGTGCTCGTCCTGGTCGTTTTCGTGGCTATTCCTTTCTCTCCCCCCCCCCCAGCTATTGCTGGGGCTTCTAATTCTTCTGCTCTTTTGATTCGTGCTGATGTTCCCTTTGTTCCTTTACTTTTTCCTTCGCCTCTCCATTGTTCTGCTGCTCGTATCTTTGTGGGGAAATGGTACACTGTTTGTTCCATTTATTTCCCCCCGAGTGTCCCGCTTTCTCTTCCTGATTTGAAACACCTCCTAGACTCCTTGCCGGAGTCTGTGCTGCTGGGTGACTTCAATTGTCGTCATTCTCTTTGAGCTGACGTTCTGACGAATACCCGGGGTCGCCTTCTTGAGCCGTTTCTCCTCTGTTCTTCCCTGTCTCTTCTGAATTCTGGTGAGCCCACTCATTTGGACTCTCGGACTCGCACCCTTTCTTGTCTTGATCTTTCTCTCTGCTCTTCTTCTCTTTACTTAGATTTCACGTGAAATCACTTGATTTCTTGATGACCTCCATGGAAGTGATCATTTCCCCATCCTTGTTTCCTTTTTCTCTTCGCCCTTCCTTCTCTTTCCCTAGGTGGCAGTTTGCTAAGGCGGACTGGACCCTATTTTTCCTCAGTGCTACTCTCTCTGACCTCTCCCTTCTGCCTCTCTCTCGCGCTCTCCTTCTTTTTCATGACACTGTCTTCAACGCTGCCCTCCGCTCAATCCCTCGCTCTTCCTCTCCGGGTCCACGGAAGTGCGTTCCCAGGTGGAATGCGGACTGTGCTCGGGCTGTCCGCTGTAAGCGTGCAGCCTGGAAGAGGCACCGCCGTAGGCAGACGACCTATTCTTTTCTTTTCTTTCGGAAAGCGAGTGCGGTGGCCCGTAGGGCCATCCGTACGGCTAAACGTGAATGTTGGGCATCTTATGTCTCAACAATTACGTCCAAAACTCCTCTGGCCCAGATCTGGAAGCGTATCCGCAAGATAGCAGGTAAATTCGTTCCCGATGTTTCACCGGTCCTTCACCTCCATGATACTCTTGTGGCGGACCCGTTGCAGGTCGCTTCCGTACTGGGTTCCCACTTTTCTTCTGTTAGCTCTGGTCTTCATCTTCCCCAATCATTTCTTCTTCGTAAACCTTTCCTTGAGTCTCGTCCTTTAGATTTCTGCACTCGTCTTCAACTTCCCTATAATGATCCCTTCTCTCTCTCTGAACTTTGTTCTGCCCTGGCCATCTGCGGTTCTACGGCGGCGGGCTCCAATGGTATTCATTATGAGATGCTTTGCCATCTCCCTCCGTGCACGTCTCAGTATTTACTGAGTCTGTATAATCGGATCTGGGAGTCGTCGTCAGTCCCTGAGGACTGGCTCGATGCCGTTGTCCTCCCTGTTTGCAAACCGGGGTCTCTGGGTACTTCCCCTAAGGACTTTCGCTCTATTGCTCTCACAAGTTTTGTCTGCAAACTCTTTGAACGTATGGTTAACGTTCGTCTGATGTGGTTCCTGGAACACCATCACCTCCTCTCCCTTTCTCAATTTGGTTTCCGCAAGTGCCGCAGCACGACAGATGTCCTGGTGAACTTGGAGGTCTATATTCGTACTGCTTTTGCTGCGAAGACCTCCGTTGTTGCCGTCCTTTTTGACCTGGAAAAGGCTTACGACACCACTTGGAGATATCATATTCTATCTCAACTTCATTCTTTTGGCCTTCGTGGTCATCTCCCTCTCTTTCTCCGCAGCTTCCTCTCCCGTCGTTCCTTTCGGGTGCGCCTTGGTACCGGGCTCTCTGCCTCTTTTCAGCAATACGAAGGTGTGCCCCAGGGTAGTGTTCTGAGCACTACTCTTTTTCTGTTTGCCCTCAATGGTCTTCTTTCTTCTCTTCCTTCTGGTGTCTTCTCCGCTCTCTATGTCGATGATCTTACCCTTTGCTGTCAGGGTGATGATTCGCCTCTCCTTCAGCGCCGGCTTCAACTTGCAATTGATGCCGTGTCGTCTTGGGCCACCGATCATGGCTTCAAGTTCTCTACTTCTAAGACTTGTGCCATGACTTACGCGGAAACGGGTTGTTCTTCGTCCCTCTTTGTCACTTTATGGTCATCCCATCCCAGGGGGGCCTCGTAGCCTGGTGGATAGTGCGCAGTACTCGTAATTCTGTGGCGCGGGTTCGATTCCCGCACGAGGCAGAAACAAATGGGCAAAAGTTTCTTTCACCCTGTGCCCCTGTTACCTAGCAGTAAATAGGTACCTGGGTGTTAGTCAGCTGTCACGGGCTGCATCCTGGGGGTGGAGGCCTGGTCGAGGACCGGGCCGCGGGGACACTAAAGCCCCGAAATCATCTCAAGATAACCTCAAGATCCCCTTGAATACAAAGATTCCGCAAAGCTTTTGGGGTTATTCCTTGGCACTCGTTTGTCTTGGTCTCCCCATATCTCTTACCTCCGTGTTGAGTGCTCTAAGGTCCTTACCCTCCTTCGGGTCTTGTCCCATACTTCTTGGGGAGCAGATAGGCGCACTCTCCTTGCTTTACATTCCTCTCTCGTCCTGTCTAAGCTCGATTATGGTTGCCCTGCTTACTCGTCTGCTTCTCCTTCTACTCTTCGCCGTCTTGATGCTTTGCACCATACTGGGTTGCGCCTCAGTTCTGGTGCCTTTCGTTCGACTCCCGTCCTTAGCTTGTATGTTGACACCGGCTTCCTGTTTCTCCAGGACCGCCGTGATCGCTACTGTCTTCGCTATCTTGCGCGGTCCTTACAACATCCTTCCTCTCGCCTCTGTCGTGCTTTAACTTTTACCCCTCCTGCGGTTCCTGTTCCTCTTCACCACCTCCCTCTTTCTGTCCGGTTATCTCGCCTCCAGGATTCTCTTTCCGTTCGTATTTCTAATGTTTCTCCTCGTGTTGTTCCTTCTTTGCCCCCGTGGAGAGTCCCTCTTCCGCAGTTTTGTACTTCCTTGACCCGTATCACTAAAGCTTTTACCCCTCCTACGGTTCTAAAACGCCTTTTCCTTGAGCTCTTTTCTTCTCACTCCCGCTTCGTTTCTGTCTTCACCGATGGGTCTAAGTCTGCGGACGGTGTTGGCTACTCTCTTGTTTTTCCTGATCGCACTTACATGTGTCGCTTACCTCCGGAGACTAGCATCTTTACAGCGGAACTTTATGCTATTCTCTATGCTCTTCGTCTCCTGCTTTCTCGTTGTCAGTCCTCCTTTGTAGTTGTTGTTGACTCTCGTAGTGCCCTGATGGCTCTCGGGTCCTTTAATCCGGTTCATCCAGAAGTTGTCGAGATCCAGCATTGGCTGTTTCTTGTTCACAGTAAATTTAAGTCGGTTGAGTTTTGTTGGGTTCCCAGCCATATTGGTGTGTCTTTAAATGAGCGTGCGTATGCTGCCGCCAAGGAAGCTGTCCGCTCTTGTCCCATCTCTCGTAAAGGCATTCCGTATTCCGACTTTTACCCGGTTATCCATTCCTCAGTCCTTACCCGTTGGCAGGCTTCTTGGTTGTCTCTTACTGGTAACAAGCTACGTACTCTTAAATGTTGTGTTTCCTCGTGGCCGTCCTCCTTCCACCGTAACCGGCGGTGGGAAACAGCTCTGGCGAGATTGCGTATTGGCCATACTCGCTTAACCCATGGTCACTTGATGGAGCGCCGCCCTGCTCCTTATTGTCCTAGTTGCATTGTCCCTCTTACGGTCGTGCATGTCCTTCTTGAATGTCCTGACTTCCAGGACGAGCGTGTGTCTTGCTTTCCGACCGCCCCTCGCGGTCACCTGTCCCTCAATAGAATTCTTGGTGACTCGGATACTTTTGATATCGTTCGACTTATGCGTTTTTGTTCTCGTATTGGCATCCTTGGTGATATTTAGCGCCCTCTGATTATTTTGCGCATTTGATGGTGCTACATAGCCTTCCCAGTTTGGTGCCTTCTTTTGATAATTACTTACTTACTTCCCACCTGGTAATGTCCTCGGAGCGGTTCACTGGAGACTAACCTCTGGGGGAAACACACTGGACATTAAACACGGTTAACTCAAAGGCAAAGGAACGCCTGGAAGTGATCGAAAACTTGCATAATTTGCCTCAACGACCTAGATAATAGAGTGAGAAGTAATGTAAGCAAGATTGTTAGTGACAAAGGTGGGGTGTGAAGTGAATGCAAGAGAATACTTGCAAGAACTGCAAAGGGATTCAACAAAGTTTAGCACTGGCTCTAAAATTGACAAAAGCGGTTTATCATTGAGATGTAAATTGCTTTACCTATGGAAATACAACGGTGCTTTATACTTTACTAATAATACAGTCATGGCCATGCCCTGGGAGTCATAGTTAACAAGTTCAAAGTAGCAGTACATTAATGCAGGAAATAAGCAGCCAGGTGCTGGGATTTGTAGTAAGAATCATCAGCACCAGACAACGTCATCCCCCACTTTTGTCCAACACTGATAAGGCTCACTTTGGACTGCGATGTACACTTGTGGTTGCTATCTTGCTGAATGGACATAGTAATGACTCGGTACACTCGCTGAAGCAGGCAGGATAAGGCCAGAATATGATTGAGGTTTTTCACGTGAAGAACCAGGGAGGTGGTAAGAGGTTTGTGAAAGTGTCGTAGCAGGTCAGTAGCCGCAAAACTGGGTACAAGCTAGATAAATACTCTTTAGCAAGTATTTAAGAAACTATCCACAAAACTGGTTACAAGCTAGATAAACGCTGTTTAGCAAGTATATATGAAAGTATCCATAAAGCTGGATACAAACTAGATATCTACTGTTTAGTATATAAGAAAGTACCCACAAAACTGGGTACAAGCTAGATAAATACTGTTTAGCAAAATTATATAGGAAAGTATCAACAAACCTGGGTACAAACTAGGTAAATTCTGTTTAGCAAGTATATAGGAAAATACCAACAAAACTTGTTGCAAATTAGATAAATACTGTTTAGTATGTAGGAAAGTAGCCATTGTGGATGAATGCCGTTTAAGAGAAGTGAACAGTAAGGTGGATAAACGTATGAGTGAGAGGCGTAGTAATAAATGGACCTTATATGGGCCAACACACTTGCTGCACAGCTCCTTAATTTTAACTTACACTTTTTTTTTTTTTTTTTTTTTTTTTTTTTTTTTTTTTTTTTTTTTTTTTTTTATTATTATATCTTCATTCGGTCACTCAGGAAAGTAAAACTTGAAAGCTCTTAATATAATAAGAAAGTTTTTCGTTGCAAAATATTAGCTTTGTCATTATTTGTTGTGATTCATCGTGGTAATTTGCGTCCAGTCTAAAACTATAAAGTAACTGCAACATTTATAACTAAGTAGAAGAGGGAAGTACAGTAATTGCGTTACTATGTACTGTATTAACACAATTTGCTAGGTTTTCTGGATGATGAAGTCTGCTGTAAAGTGTTAGTTAAAATTTACTGGAAGGATACATTTTATTTAGCATATTTTAACAGAAAGAATTTGAATGTCTGAATTTTCGCACCAATAGTAATATTTCCATGTATCGATATTAAGACAAATTGAGTTAAGACAAATCAAACATTAAACATGCTTGATTTGCTGTATTTTTACTCTTATTTACTTTGTCTTTAGACAGTGTAGGTTACTCTGCTGATACTGTATGTGTAGCTTGCTACAGAGACTAGCATCTTCACGCTAGAACATAATGCTATTTTGTATGCTCTTCATCAACTGCTTTCTCGATAATAATCTTGCCCTTGTTGTAGTTGACTGGCAGTGCTCTCATGGCTCTGGAGTCCTTTAATCCAGTCCATCTTGTGGTCGTCGAAATTCAACATTGGCAGTTTCTTATCTCCACCAGATTTAACCCTCAAACCGCGCATATCATATAAAATAAAACCGAAACCGCGCACATCATTTATATATGATTTCGTGTCTAGCACTATAATTTAAACTCCCCGCCTGGGATAGGGGCAGCTATAGTACAGCCACGACCGATAGTTGCCAGATGCCACCTAGAAAAAAAATCCAGGCCCACATTCTTGGGTGTTACAGCGTCAGTATTGAGCAAGCCACCAAGGCTGGCGCACGCAGCACGAGTTCACAGCACCGCTGTTCAGCTTGTGACCACAGCATCGCCTACAAATACCATAATATATATGATACTGCTATTATTTAGCAGTGATCATATTACTGAAGCCCCCTGACTGATAAAACTGACCAGGATTCTGATAATAGCAGGATTGTGGTGATATTTAGCGCTGTGCTCCATGGAGGGAGGCGTAAGGCTGTGCGAGGGAGGGTTGTGGCGTCATCTTCTGACTGTGTGGGGCCACCATTTATTGACTGCATTCACCATACCAGCTTAGTGGTTCGATATGGTGAACACAAATGTAGATACTTATATATAACGTGTGTATAGAGTGTGATAACAGCGAGAGGAGTAGGTTGGGAGCCGCCATTTTGGTGAGGGAGGAGTGTCGTCTGCACGTCTTGGCATGGTGTTTACTGATGGCCACTATGGTCTTTGGGCACCATACCAGCTAATTTGTTCAGGTATGGTGAATAAAACAGG
This sequence comes from Procambarus clarkii, assembly GCF_040958095.1. Classification (NCBI taxonomy): domain Eukaryota; kingdom Metazoa; phylum Arthropoda; class Malacostraca; order Decapoda; family Cambaridae; genus Procambarus; species Procambarus clarkii. The sequence goes on along the minus strand of NC_091183.1, from coordinate 2,921,042 downwards.
TAGATACTTATATATAATATGTGTATATAGCGTAATAACACCACAAACAATATTGTTGAAGGACAAATATTAGTGCGTCTGGCCTTGAGGGCGGCCGCCGATCAGCTGACTGTGTGAGTAGCTACGTCTTTGTGGCCTTTACTCACCATACAAGCTTAGATGTACAGTTATGGTGAACAAAACATGTAAATACGTATATATATAACGTCTGTGTATAGTGAATAAATACAGAAAGAGTATTGTAGGAGGTGAATGAGGGTGAGTGAGGTGGTGTTGAGGGAGGGAGTGGCAGTGAGTGGCTCGCTGGTGTTTGGCGGTCACTCCTCGTTGCTTTTTGACTCACAAGACCAACTTAGTAGTTGGTTATGGTGTACAAAACATGCAAATACTTATATATAACCTGTGTATATAGTGTAACAACAGCAAAACTATTTGTTTATTGTTTTATGAACATAATAATTGAATCACTAATATGCACACCATAATTTTGAGTACAGCGATGGTTCACACATTTTATAATATAAATATACCACAATTCACTGTATGGAATAATATTACTGCAAAAAAACTAAGAAAAAATCAATCAGAGACATTGAAATAATTAGGTAATAATATATTTGTGGCAACTGCCGTCTGACAGCTCGGGCGGAGTAGACCTCATCTGGCGAAGGCTCTGCCAACGCCCCTTTTTAGACCCCCACTTCCCTACCCTATTGCGGCTAAAATATGCCACATACGATTTTTTTGTTATTTTTTCCGTGATCAGGGAACAAAAATGAACACTTCTATAAGACGAAAGAATTTTTTGGATTTTTTTTTTTTGTTGCGCCTGTGGGTGTGAATTCCATTTGGGCCCCTAGCGGTTTGAGGGTTAATACAGTGGAGTTTTGCTGGGTTTTCATTCATATTTGCATGTCCTTAAATAAGCATGCGGACACTGCTACTAAGAAGGCTATCCGTACTTATCCCATATCCCGTAAAGGTGTTTCTTATTCCGACTTTTACAAAGTTATTCATTCTTCAATCCTTCCCCGTGGGCAGGGTCGTTGATCTTCTGTTACTGGTAACAAACTGCGTGTTCTAATGGGTAGTGTGTCCCCATAGCCTTCCTCCTGCCACTGTAACCGGCAGTGGGAAACGACTCTTGTGAGTTTACATATTGTTCATTCATATTTAACTCGCAGGCACTTATAGGAGCGCCACCTTGCTCCATATTTTCCAAACTGCATTGTTCCTCTTATGGTCCTGCACGTCCTTATTGAATGTCCAGACTTTTAGGAAGTGCGTATGTGTCTTGCTTCCCGACCTTCCCTCTCGGTCACTTGTCCCTCAATAGAATTCTTGGTGAATCAGATACTTGTGATATTGTTTGGCTTATGTGCTTTTGTTTTCGTATTAACGTCCTTATTGATATTTAATGCCTTTTAAATATCCCGCACATTTGATGGAGCTACGTATCCTTCTCGGCTTGGTGCCTTCTTTTGCTAATTACTTATTTACTTTCAGGAAAGACCTGAACCAAATGTGGACTCTGTAATGAATAAGCTGAATAACGTTTGGGAGGAAGAAATATCACTAATGGAGAATGCTGCTGGGGTTTTCTTGTTGAAGCTGCTGTGAGTATAATTTGCTACTCAACTAATGCGGGTATTTGGTTTAATGAGATGATAGATCATGGAAAACTTTGAATAGTTAGAGGATGACTACAAATATATATATATATATATATATATATATATATATATATATATATATATATATATATATATATATATATATATATATAAAGTTACATATGACCGAAAAAGTAAGATTAATAATTCTAACACGAATTTTCTCAATATTTCTTATGTTTCTTTTTACTGTCGATGGTAATTGAAAAATCAATTCTCCAAAATTCATTTTTATTTCTAGTCTGAAGCGACGCTTGAATGCGTTTCGTAATAACTTATTACATTTTCAAAGACTTTAGTTTACACACACACAACTGTAAGCTGAAAACACTAAACAGAGTTTTACTTATGCTAACATTAAGACAAATGTGTTCCAATGATCCTACTTAAATCCCCCTTTAATTGATCTATTAAAAATGGATCTAAGTTATATAAACCACTGCTAATGTTCAAATTATTTTCTTTTGTGATCTGTATCAAAGCAGGTTCAATTATGTTTCTGTTATAGGTTATAATTGAATCTGCTTTGATACAGATTACAAAAGAAAGTAATGTGAACATTAGCAGTGGTTTATATAATTTAGATCTAAAATCGCCCGTTAATTGATCTATTAAAAATAGATCTAAGTTAAAGGGTGATTTAAGTAGGGTCATTGGAACACATTTGTCTCACTAATTCATTGTAAATATTTACTATCTTATGCTATGATTATCCATGTGTGTGGTTATGAATGGGAGCTGCATCGGATGGGCCAATAGGCCCTCTACAGTTTTTGTGCGGCTCATATTTGTGTCCACTTATTGTACCTCACCTCACTCCACCATTCTCTCCTGCCTATTTATGTCCAGTACTCGACCTGTAAAACCACTCCTTCTAAAGAAGTATTAATATACGAAAGTACTTAAGGAAATTCCTGTTTCAATTTTCCTCCGTGGTCTGACACTCACATTTTTAATCACGTGTTTATTTCCATGATATACACAAACACACACACACACATTATATATATATATATATATATATATATAAATTTAAACTAAACTCTTCTATAAACAAAGACTTAAGACTTATAAACAAAACTTAAACTAAACTATATAAAAACTCTTTATTTTCTTCTCCGAGGCTATGGGTCCCTACACTTGCACCAGAGGTGGTACCCCTTCTAGGTATTAAAAAAAAAAATATATATATATATATATATATATATATATATATATATATATATATATATATATATATATATATATATATATATATATATATATATATAAAATATTGGTGTATACTGGCAGCAGATTTTCTTTTAAACATGTCTCATTGAATATGACCGCATATTCTGTATTTACTATCTTCTGATTTAGGGCTTCTATCCCTCTAACTGTTTTCTTAGCATCAGGGCTTAGCTGAAAGAGGAGTTCTCCAACTCATTTTCGTAATATCAAGGTGAAGAAAAAAGTGAATTACTATAGAATGTATTACACTTATTTATACAATTTGCACAACTTTTCGAACCTCCATGGTTCATTCTCAAGTGAAAAGAATTTTCAGAACTGGTTGATTTATACCCACACTGGGTCAGGTGATAAGACAATAAAGGTAAAAACATCGGGGATACATAAGGGATAAATGGGGGGAGGCACATAAGAACATAATAATAAAGGTAACTGCGGAAGGCCTATTGGCCCATACGAGGCAGCTCCTATCTACATACAAAGATTAATCAGGTGTAATTGGCCTGTTATATTGAATTGTTATATCGAATCCCTATTTACCAATGTCCCAGTCGACACAACCATAGGAATGATACTGGACAGAGTATACAGAGACGAGAGCACCCCCAAATTAGACATACCTATCTCCTTGTTCTCACGAAGGCTCTTAGCTGCCGCTTTGAGCTCGGGGGACAGTATGGTGCTTCTGTAATTGCCTCGATTCTTTCCTCCTTTCACTGAGGACCAAGTCACTTTCCTAAATCTGGGTATAAATTGTCACGTTATGTCCAGACCAAGTGATATGGCCCGGAAAGTGGAGTTGGAGATCTTGTTGGAAGACATATTCGACATCGAGACACAAAAGGAGGTCACCACCAAAGACACCTTACAAGCAGAACTTATTGCGGAAGGAGGAAAGAAACGAGGCAATTACAGAAGCACCAAACTGTCCCCCGAGCTCAAAGCGGCAGCTAAGAGCCTTCGTGAGAACAAGGAGATAGTTGTCAGAAGAGGTGCCAAGTCGCCAATATACGTCATTCTTAAAAAAGACGAATATCTGGCAAAAATGAACCTCATTCTCTCTGACCAAACTAAATTCCGAAGGGTAACGAAGGACACTACAGCCGAATTGAAGGCAAAGGTCAACAAATTGATCGAAACTGTGAACGCCAAGAAATCCGGACTCCACCTGCCAAAGATTATTGGGGAATATAAGCCTGGATACGCGTATGGAAATGTCAAGACACATAAGCCTGGAAACCCACTTCGGCCAATATTTAGCCAGATACCCACACCCACGTACAGACTGGCGAAGTGACTCAACGGCTTGCTGACTTCTTACGTCCCTTGCACCTTCAGCTTGAAGTCTCCAGAGGAATTTGTTGACTTACTGCGGGGAACACGGGCCACAGGGATAAGAGCCTCGTTGGACGTAGAATCACTGTTTACCAACGTACCTGTGGATGAAACAATCGGGATCCGGCCTGTACTCCTCTTGACATACCAGAAAAGATTCTAAGGAAACTACTCCAAGCTTGTACTAAAGAGGCACCCTTCTTGAGCCCGGATGGGCACATGTATAAGCAAGTAGATGGAGTCACTATGGGTTCCTGTTTGCGAACAGGAACCCATAGTGTGTCCTGTTTGCGAACTTCTACATGGGTACCATCGAGCAAAAGGTTTTAGTCGACATGAACTTGAAACCGGCCATATACTGCAGGTATGTTGACGACATTTTTACACAGGTACCTGATGTCAGACATCTGCAGGAGCTGAAGGAGGCATTTGAGCGGAATTCTGTGTTGCGTTTCACTTACGAGATGGAGAAGGATGGGAAGCTGCTCTTTCTAGATGTAACAGTCATGGAAAGGAGCGGAGGTTTCCACACTGCAGTCTACACTAAGGAAACAAACATAGGAATGTGCCTCATGCCAACAGTGACTGCCCAGACAGGTACAAGAGGAGTGTCGTTAACGCTTATGTCGACCGTGCTGTCAGCCACAGCTCAGGATGGAAGCAAGTCGATGAAGAACTCTGTAGGGTAAGTCAGGTCCTAGTCAACAACGGCTTCTCCAATGGTTTCGTTGAAGACATCGTAAGAAGGAAGGTGAAACGCCATGCAACCTCTGAAGAGACAACTAACACAACACCTGTACCCCCTATTAGACTATTTTACAGGAACTTCTTTTCCACAGCTCATAAAACGGAGGAAAGGGTCCTGAAAGATATTGTTAATAGAAACGTTATCCCTACAGACAAAAATCAGAAGATACAATTGACGATCTACTATAAAACCAAGAAAACGGCCAACCTACTCATGAGAAACTCTCCAGACACAAAGCAGAACGCTTTAAAAGAGACCAATGTCGTCTTTGCCTTCAAATGCCCACTTGGGGACTGTAAGCCTCAAAGAATTCAGTATATAGGCAAGACAACATCTCTTTCCAGGCGATTAACGATGCATAAGCAACAGGGCTCCATTAAGGAACATATAATCTCTTCCCACAACCAGACCAATACCAGAGAAGTCTTAACAAAAAACACGGAAATCATCGATAGATACAGCGATAGCAGGCGGCTTGATATCTGCGAGGCACTACACATTAAGAAATCGACACCAGCAATCAACAGCCAATTAATGCACAACTATATTCTACCCACTTCAAGACTCTGTACCAATATAGAAGCATCAAGAAATATGGGCCAATAGGCCCTTTGCAGTTACTTCCATTCTTCCCTTTAACTTACAAAATATTATACCCATTGTTTCGTGTTCTGTCTTGTGTTGAAAGTTTGTTTTCACCTCATCCAAAACTGTTGTAACATATCACCTCATCCAAATGCAGGTATAAAATCGAGGCTGTTTAAACTCTGTTCAGTTATAGTTGTGTGTGTGTAAACTAAAGTCTTTGAAAATGTAATAAGTTTTACAAAAACACGTTCAAGTGTCGCGTCAGACTAGAAATAAATATGAATTTTGGAGAATTGCTTTTTCAGTTACCATCAACAGTGAAAAGAAATATAAGAAACAGAGAAAATTCGTGTTAGAATTATTAATCTTACTTTTTCGGTCATTTAATAATATATATATATATATATATATATATATATATATATATATATATATATATATATATATATATATATATATATATATATATATATATATATATATATATATATATATATATATATATACTGAAAACTCACACCCCAGAAGTGACTCGAACCCATACTGCCAGGAGCAACGCAATTGGTATGTACAAGACGCCTTAAACCACTTGACCATCACGACCGGACATAAGGAAGTGATAGCCGCAGCTATTTGAATCACTTCCCCGCTGGCACTCGGATGGAAACCTTGGGCATAGCATTTTATCAAATCGCCTCATTCTTTGGAGCATACGTGAGGAACACAAATACGAAATGCTATGCCCAAGATTAACATCCGAGTGCCGGCGGGGAAGTGGTTCAAATAGCTTCGGCTATCACTTCCTTATGTCCGGTCGTGATGGTCAAGTGGTTTAAGGCGTCCTGTACATACCAGTTGCGTTGCTCACGGCAGTATGGGTTCGAGTCACTTCTGGGGTGTAAGTTTTTGAGTTGCATATAGTCATGGGGACCATTTAGGCTTGTTCGCATATATATATATATATATATATATATATATATATATATATATATATATATATATATATATATATATATATATATATGTATATATATGTATATATATATATATGTATATATATATATATATATATATATATATATATATATATATATATATATATATATATATATATATATATATATATATAATATGCTGTTTTATAACGGGATAGGGATAACGTTTCTATTAACAATATCTTTCAGGACCTATATATATAAATATATATATATATATATATATTATTAAATATGACCGAAAAAGAGTAAGATTAATAATTCTAACACGAATTTTCTCAATCTTTCGTACATTTCTTTTCACTGTTGGAGGTAATTCAAAAATCCATTCTCCAAAATTCATTTTTATTTCTAGTCTGACGCGACACTTGAGCGCGTTTCGTAAAACTTATTACATTTTCAAAGACTTTAGTTAACACATACACAACTGAATAGAACTTACACATCTCCGATTTTGTTTATATCTACATTTGAGTGAGGTGGATGGGGTGAGGTGGTATTTAATAAGGTATTAATTTCATCAACACAAGCCAGAACATGAAACAATGGGTATTGAATAGAAGTGATTGTAGAAAGCCTATTGGTCCATATTTCTTGATGCTTCTATATTGGAGCGGAGTCTTGAGGTGGGTAGAATATAGTTGTGCATTAATTGGCTGTTGATTGCTGGTGTTGACTTCTTGATGTGTAATGCCTCGCAAACGTATGTGCATAAGCAACAAGGCTCCATTAAGGAACATATAATCTCTTCCCACAACCAAACCATCGCCAGAGAAATCCTAGTAAACAACACAGAAATCATCGATAGATACAGCGATAGCAGGCGGCTTGACGTTTGCGAGGCATTACACACCAAGAAGTCAACACCAGCAATCAACAGCCAATTAATGCACAACTATATTCTACTTGGTGGTTGGTCACACTCAGTGCACCGCCACTTGGTGGTTGGCTACACTCAGTGCACCGCCACTTGGTGGTTGGTCACACTCAGTGCACCGCCACTTGATGGTTGGCTACACTCAGTGCACCGCCACTTGGTGGTTGGCTACACTCAGCGCACCGCCACTTGGTGGTTGGTCACACTCAGTGCACCGCCACTTGGTGGTTGGCTACACTCAGTGTACTGCCACTTGGTGGTTTGTTACACTGCCACTTATAGGTTGGCTACACTCGGTTCACCGTCACTTAGTAGTTACATTCAGTGCACCGCCACATGATGGTTGGTTGCTCAAAGTGTACTGGAACTTGGTGGTTACCTACATTTAGTGTCCCGCCAGTTGGTGGTTGGTTAAACTCAGTGTACCACCACTTTGACTTTTGCCCTCTTGTGGTCCCTGTCCCCCATCACCATCTCCCTCTTTCTGTACAATTGACTCGTGTACAGAATTCTCTGTTGGTTAGTGTTACCAATATATCTCCTCGTGTTGTTCCGTTCTTGTCCCCGTGGAGGGTCACCCTTCCTAAATTTTGTAAAACCCTGACCCAAGTGACTGAAGCTTTTACCCCTCCTTCAGTTCTGAAACGCCTTTTCTTCTAACACTTTTCTTCACCGATGGGTCTAAATCTGCAGACGGTGTAGGCTACTCTGTTGTTTTTCCTAACGACACCTATCTGTCGCCTGCCTCCGGAGACTAGCTTCTTTATGGCAGAACTTTATGCTATTCACTATGCTCTTCGTCAACTGCTTTCTTGCCATCAATCCTCCTTTGTTTTTGTAGTTGACTCACATTGCCTCATGGATCTGGCATTTTTTTTAGTCTAGTTCATCCCGTGGTTGTCGAAATTCAGCATTGGCTGTTTCTTATCTCAAGTAGATTTAAGAAAGAGGAGTTTTGCTGGGTTTCCAGCCAAATGCTGGTGTCCCTAAATAAACGTGCGGATGCTAACGTTCAGGAAGCTATCCGCACTTGTCCCATCTCCCATAAAGATATTCCTTATTCCGAATTTTACCAAGTTATTCATTCCTCCATCCTTGTCCTTTGGCAGGGTCGTTGGTCTTCTGTTACTGGTAACAAACTGTGTGCTCGTAAGAGTATTGTGTCCCCATGGCCTTCCTCCTACCACCGTCGGCAATGGGAAATGGCTCTAGCGAGGTTACATATTGACCATACACACTTAACTCATGGGCACTAAATGGAGTGTCGCCCTGCTCCTTATTGTCCAAACTGCATTTGTCCCTCTTAGGTCATGCCATATCCTTGTTGAATGTCCTGACTTCCAAGACGTGCATGTGTCATGCTTCCCGAATGTCCCTCTTGGTTAATTCTCCTATGATAGAATTCTTGGCGAATCTGATACCTTTGATATCGTTCGCCATATGCACTTAAGTTCTCGTATTGGCATCCATAGTGATATTTAGCGCCCTAGGTTTATCCCTCACATTTGATGGTGTAACATAGCCTTTCAAGCTTGGTGCCTTTTGATAATTTCTTACTTAAAGGAATAAATGTAGCATGTTACACCCATGTTATCCATGTGATATCCATCATGAAATGACATACGAGAGAATTGTGTTATTTTTTTATCTTAATTATCGTGTTGATATATGAAAATATAGCCAAATTTCTTTATTTTTCAGGTGTACTGTTCGCTTAACATTGAACAACGTGTTGGACAAGATATCTTAGGTTGAAGAGTTTGTCAGGAATAAAGGAAGAACTTTCCAAGAGAGTGAGTTAGGGAAGAAAATGGACAAGCCCCTGTTAGCTAGGAGCAGGTTTATGAAATATCAAAGTTTCTCATCTAAGATATTTATCAAAAGAAAGTCTAATTTTATCAAACATCAAAGAATGAGGATTTATTTTTCTCCATGGAAATAATTACAAAACCACTTAAGTGCAATATTCAAAATACTGTATATGGTTATCAGGAAAGGATTAAATCAAAGAGAATAAATGGCTTGTTCTAAATTATCAATAAATGCAAATATTAAATTGTTTGATTTGTTTTGTAAACAAAAGTGGCATTGCACGTATCAATCACAAACTTATGTTCATAGTGAAGTCTTGCGTTCAACCATTTCTGAAAAAAAGTTTATATTTGTAATATTCAGTAAAACTTATAAATTAATCAAGCAAAATTCATATAATATGTAATACTGTCTATGAATGATTATTTTTAATGAACAAGTATGCAGTTAAATATATGTTGATTAGTTCAGTTTTAATTATTTACATAAAAAAAATATTTTGTATTGTTTACAGAGATAATAATAGTTTTATAATTTGATACATAAAATTAAGTGCTGGTATTTCTCACTCACTTGTGTAATAAGACTATAAGTATCTCCAACTATTTTGTAACCTTCAACACATTATTATACACTTGCCAAAATATTTATTAATGCTTGTTAAAAAGAATACTTGAAGTCACTTTTTATTATGTCTTCCAAGGAAAATTTACTTACCTGAAAGGATTTTTCACTAATGTAAAATAACACCTAGTAAATGTATAATAATACTTTTGTTTGTCATTGGTATAATAAAAACAATTGTCAATGTTCATTACATCAATTTCATTAACTTACTGAGCTATTCATCACATCACCTGTGTGGTGTTTGTGTGTTGCTGAGGAAGTCTTGGTTGTAGGGTTGATATAAAGCCATTGCTTGGTTACTGACTTTAATACTTATAAACGATTACATGACTAGTAGCTACCAAGCTTGGCGGGCATCCTGTCCGCTCTATTGTTTACCTCCCTCTGCTGGCGTCCGAGCCGCAGCACATACAAACGGATGGTACCGTTTTCTATGAACATGACATCCCTCCTTTTCTTTAAAAAAGAATAAATACAGGATGTCTTCCATGCTTGTAGCACAAAGCAAAGTTATTGACACAAAGTAAGTTATTAACATATCAAGAGATATTGCATACATTTAACATTAATTAAGCACACAAAGAATTTAAACAACTTAATCTTTATCACACAGGATTTCAATGTTAAAAATATATATGCAATGTTAAATAAAAATGAAAGAAACTAATACAAAGTTACAAAATATTGAATGAGATATCTGCATTATTCAAACAATATTAAATTTAGTTTAGCATAATCAGTAAATACTTTGCATTACACAATCATCAAATCGTGTAGGGCGTTTAACATGACGTTTAGGACGAGAGTCCTTAAATACAAGAATATCCCTTGATGAACTGTTTGTCGGGTTATAACTCATTTTTTCTTTATCGTTTGTACGACTTTGCACTTCATTTTCTACGCTAGCTGGAATCACTTTGAAATAAGCCATATTACGTGTTATACTATGATCTCTATTACTCGCTGTTACCATAGTTCCTTTTACACTAATCACTTTATATGGTTTTGTATCATACGGCATGTCTAGCTTCCCCTATTTTTTCTTTTTAACTAGAACAGTGTTTCCAACCTTTATGAATTGTTCCTTTACACGTTGATCAAGAGCAATTTTCATTTTGCCCTTGGCTAGTGCATCCTTCTGAGCGAGACGTTTATCCGTTACCTTGGCTGGCATGACAGGTAGTGAGATCCTCATAGGACGTCCAAATGAAAGTTCACCAGGCGACTTGCCCAGTGTTCCATGTGGTGTTGCACGGTAGTTCCAGAGAAAAGCATACATAGCTTGTTTCCAGGATCGTCCTTCGGCATGAGCACAGCGTACCGCTTTCATGAGAGGTTGCATGAATCTCTCGACTTCACCATTTGCTTGAGGATGTAGTGGCATCAAACGGCGGTGTTTGAATCCAATATGCTCAGCAACGTTGACGAAGTCTTGTCCATTGAATGGCGGTCCATTGTCCGTCTTGACAACTTCAGGAATGCCAAAGTTTGAGAAGATCTTGTCGAGTTTCGGGATGACAGCCTTTGCAGATGTGGAAGTGATGATTTCTACTTCTGGATAACGTGAGTGATCATCAATGACTACCATCAAGTACTCTCCAGTTGGTAGCGGTCCGCAGAAGTCCATCTATACTTCCGTCCATGGTGCAGCATGTAGTGGTGAAGGTTGTAGAGGTGTTGGTCTTGAAGTATCCACTGCAGCTTGGCAAGGGACACAGGCATCATGCATGTCCTTTGCTTGACGATCAATGCCAGGAAACCACACCTTTTCTCGTAGCAGCTGCTTGGTCCTAACAAGACCTTGGTGTCCTTGATGTGCAAGCTTCAGAGCACGTTGCTGGAGAACAGCTGGAATGACGATACGAGTACCTCGCAGCACGGTGTCGCGTTGTTGCGTAACACTTAATTCTGTCTGGATGCGTTCAAGTGCTTTGAATGCATCTTGGTCAACTCCTGAGGGTGGGATGCGTTGAAACTTTTTCTTAGTCAATTCATCCACTGATGCTTGCAGAGTTGGGTCCTCTAGGGTTGCAGTACGGATTTCATCAAGAGTGAGAGCCTTAGGGACTGCATCACAGGTTACAGAGTGTACATATTCCTCGGCAATTTGAATTACATCTGGGTTGATGTGCAGATGAACTTTGCTATCAGTAGAACAAGCCATGGGTTCAAATCGATTAAAAAATTCAGCAACAATAGCATCAACATTGTTTGCAGCTTCCACTGCTACAGCATTAGAAAACTGAAGTAGCCCCAATTTGGGTGAAGTCTTGTAACTGAGTAGAGACTCCTTTGCATTCCTAACAACATGGAATGTAGTATGGAGCATTGCATTCTATGACTAGTTTTCCACACGGCACTTCTCACCTTGAGCTGGACAACAAACATTATCTTGGTGTGGGTAGTCTCCTCCACAATTATAACATTTATTGTTGACACCCTCTGATGTGGGTCGTTGTGACTGCTTGAGTATTGTTCCATGACCCCAGTTGTGATGTGGTTCTCGGCTCAATTTGCTGTTAGGTTTGCCATGATACCTTCTTTGATCACGGTGTCCTCCCTGAACCTTACGTACCTCATCACTGTTAGTAACAGTGGCAGAACCGTTGTTGGCACTGCACTCCATGACCCGAGCATCACATGCAGCATCTTCCATTCGACGAGCCATATCCAGTATCTTGGTAAGAGAACTGTCATCATCAACAAGTTCTAGAGCTCTTCGACGGAGACGTGTAGATGTGCATGTTTCAATTATTTGCTGTTTGATTTCTTTGTCAACATCAGCAAACTCAATGGGCTGCTAAACCCTGCAGGCGTGTGTGGTATTGATATACAGTTTCATTGGAGAGTTGTTTCTCTCTCCTGAAATGCATAATTTCCATTGCAGTATTTTGTCTTGGTTTGAAATGTTCTGTTAATTTGGCTTTGGCACCACCAGTGTCTTTCAGTGTATCAAAGATGTCACAAACTCGATCACCTGCATAATGAAGTAGAAAGGCACGCTTTCTTTCAGCACTTTTGATGTCTGAAACTATCAACAAATTTTCAAACTTTTTAAGCCATTTGGTCCACCTCTATGACAGGTTTGTCTGGTCACAGTCAGGATCAAATGCAGGAAACTGAGGTATATTTGCCATTTTTTACTGTATAAAAGTAAACTAATCACTTAAAATGTTGCTCAGAATACTAAACACTTACTGCACTGTATATGTTAGTTAAGAATTCACTGTAATTACTTTAATTCTGCCCTGTATATGTTAGTTAAGAATTCACTGTAATTTTGCAAAGCACACAAGCATTTTAATGCAAAAGTTCACAACACTGCACAATATAGCAGCAACTGCCTTCTTACCTAGCCTTGTGTACATGTGGTGGTGTTCCTACGTACAGCTGCACAGCAGTTGTCAGCAATGTTGTTGTTTGATGAGTTTTCAGCACTGTCAACACAGCAGAGTTCTCAGCATGATGAATTTTGTAGCAAGAAGCGTCGTTTCGTACACAAAACATCTGGTTTTGTGCACAGCATCAAACCGTCGTTTCGTACACAGCATCGGCACACATGGATCGCAGATTCCTCAGTATACAGCTTGTCAACACATAGCATTAGTTAGCACACAACATCGGTTAGCACACAGCATTGGTTAGCACAGAGCATCGGTAGGGCGCGCACAGACATCTCTTCCTCCCGGGAGAGACAGCATGCTTCTGTCTTGTTTTGAGCTGAACAAATACCTGCATTCACAGTTCATCCTTGTCACCAGTGTGGTGTTTGTGTGTTGCTGAGGAAGTCTTGGTTGTAGGGTTGATATAAAGCCATTGCTTGGTTACTGACTTTAATACTTATAAACGATTACATGACTAGTAGCTACCAAGCTTGGCGGGCATCCTGTCCGCTCTATTGTTTACCTCCCTCTGCTGGCGTCCGAGCCGCAGCACATACAAACGGATGGTACCGTTTTCTATGAACATGACAACACCCACCTTATTTAGCTTATTGATGACACCACCACCCACCTTGTTAAACTATTCATCACACCCCCTCCCTATCTGGCCCATTGTTGCCATGAGGGGGCTTGGTGGGTGGCTGCTGGAGTGTGCTGCTCCATGGGTCAGTCCTCTGTCCTTTTGTAGCCTTATGCTCCTGCTGCTGTCTTCTCAAATTCTGTCGGATAACTTTTCCTTTTCCTTGTGTTTCGTTTTTCTCCCCCCTCTTCTTTCTCATTGTCATTTCCCGCCGACCTTTTGCCAGTTTTGATTATTCCTTTGGCCTTCGTGGCTCCATGGTGGGTGTGGGGGCACATTTGTGAATGAGTGTCCTCTCATATTTATGTTACGTACTGTTCCTTTTGTACCTTCTCGGGCTCGTGGGGTGGGCGACCGAGCCCCCCGAGTCGGACTGTGTTGGAAGACCGGGCTCTGTAGCCCCCGCTGCATTGGGCCCTGACCTTGTTCCTCCTTTGAGCCTCCTGACTACTCCCCTCCCTCCTCTGTGGTTGGGTAGAGCCACAAACCCCCAGTGGTGACCACCTCGTCCCCTGGCACGGCTCCATCTCTCATTGTGACAACTGTGGCATTTAACCCCTCTCTGGGGATTCTCAATGCATGGACCACAGCCACACTCACACGATCCCTTCCTGTAATAATGCGTAGCAAGCCATGTTTGGTCCCGCTTCGTGGGCCAAATACTTTGATCTCCTCGCTCTGGATTCTCCACCTCTTGAAGATTTCTCCCTCCTTTGACACTTTGTTGATTCGGTAGATGCCTCTTGTTACTTTCAACCTCACCCGTCTCTGTATACGTGTCGTTGCTGCTCCTCCTCAGGATGCAGCCACCCACTTGGCCGCCGTATCCTGCCTTGGTAAGACCCTGTTCAGGTCTCAAAGAACGCTTGGTTGAATGCCAGTGTTGGCACTGTTCTCCCACCCCCATGCTGCAACCAGCGTTAGGACTACAGGACTGCCACAAAGATAATCGGCATGTCCTCGTTGCCCAGGACCATTCTGTCGTCCAGTTGGACACGTTTACCCGTCTTCCCTCGTGGTTGTCGCCATCAGCCATTTCGGGTTGTGAAGATCACCTTTGATGGTAGGATCCTTCTGCCCTCTGTCATTCTTGCTGGTGCCAGGTGTTCCGTCCAGGAATACATTCCCTCTCATCGGCTCTGTAATAAGTGTTGGAGGTTTGGGCATGGTGCCCTCCGATGCTCCAGTATTGTCTCTGTCCCAAGTATGGGGACGAAGATCACTAAGTGACCTTTGTCCCCACACAGAAGTGACAGAGTGCACTTCTCCCTGGGCTCGCTGCCTAAATTGCGGTGAGGCCCACCCTACTTACTCTCGCGCGTGTGTACATTACAAACTTGAGGCAGCCGTCCTCACCTTGAAGCACCAGGAACGTTTGTCTTCCTGAGGCGAGGCACAAAGTTTGCCGTCTCCCCCTTTGCTTGCGTGTTGTGCTCTTCCTCTCTTCGTCCCTCCCACCTTCCTCAGTCTCACAGCCGTTTCCAGACCTAAGACCCAGACATGCCCACCGCCCCCTCCTCTGTTCCTTTACATTCTGTCCCAAAGGGATCCCCTCCTGGTTCTCAGGGGTTCCCCTTCTTTCTGCCCAGTCTGTCATGTCTCCTTTGTCTTCTTTCTCATCTACCTCTGATCCTCTTTCCCATCCTTCTCTCTTAGCTCTCCATGCCTTCTGTCTGTGCAGGCTGATGTCCATCACTCTCCCAGCGGTCATCGTGTTGTTTGCTGTCCTTCTTCTGTTCAGACGCTTGAGTCTGTTGCCCAGTACGTTGTTGCTGGGACACCTGACTCTTTGAGTCAGAGGTGAAAGCCTGGCTCATCTCTTTCCTCCTCCCCGGCAGGTAAGAAGGCTTCGCTTTCTTCCCTACCGACTGACTGGAACCTATTTACACTGTGCTGCTCTCTCTGACCTCCATTCTCCCTCTACTTTTTCATGACACCATCTTTGACGCTGCCCTCCGCTATATTTCTCTCTGGGATCACTGAAGTGTGTTCCCTGGTGGACTGTGCTCGCCTCTGTAAACGTGCAGTGTGGAAGAGACTGCCGCCAGCAGACGGCTGATTCTTTTGTTTTGTTTCGGAAGGCGATTGCGGTGGCCAATAGGGCCATCTGTACAGCTAAGCGTTAGTGTTGGAAGTCTTATGTTGCCGAACCTATGTTACCTCCGAACCTCCTCTGCCACAGATCTGGAAGCGTATCCACAAGATAGCGGGTAAGTTCGTTCCCGATGTTTCTCCGGTCCTTCACCTCCATGGTACTCTTGTGGCGGACCCATTGCAGGTCGGGATCGAACTGGGTTCCCACTTTTCTTCTGTTAGCTCTGGTTCTCATCTTCCTCAATCTTTCCTTCTTCGTAAACTTGTTTTTGAATCTCGTCCTTTAGATTTCTGCACCCATCTCAGACTTCCCTATAACGATCCCTTCTCTCTCTTTGAACTTCAGTCTGCCCTGGCCCTCTGCGGTTCTATGATGGCATTCATTATGAGAGGCTTTGCCATCTCCCTTAGTGCACGTCTCATAATTTACTGAGTCTATCTAATCGGGTCTGGGAGTCGTCAGTCCCTGAGGACTGGCTCGATGCCGTTATCCTCCGGCATCGATGTTCGGAAACCAGGGTCTCCTGGGACATCTATGGACTTCCGCCCTATTGCCCTCACGAGTTGTGTCTACAAACTCTTTTGAACGTTTGGTTAACGTTTGTCTGAAGTGGTTCTTAAAACACTATTACCAACTCTCCTCAATTTGGTTTTCACAAGTGTGAAAACAGATGTCCTGGTGAACTTGGAGGTCTATATTCTTACTGCTTTTGCTGCGAAGACCACCGTTGTTGCCGTTCTTTTTGACCTGGAAAAGGCTTACGACACTACCTGGCTATACCATATTCTGTCCCAACCTCATTCTTTTGGACTTCGTGGTAATCTCCCTCTCTTTCTCCAAAGATTCCTCTCTCGTTGTTTCTTTCGAGTGAGGCTTGGTGCCACTCTCTGCCTCTTTTCAGCAATACGAGGGTGTGCCCCAAGGTAGTGTTCTGAACACTATTTTTCTGGTTGCCCTCAATGGTCTTCTTTCCTCTCTTCTTTCTGGCGTCTTCTCCGCGCTCTATGTCGACAATCTTACCCTTTGCTGTCGGGGGGGGGGGGGGGGGGGTGATGATTCTCCTCTCCTTCAACTTGCGATTGATGCTGTGTCGTCTTGGGCCACCCATCATGGCTTCAGGTTCTCTACGTCTAAGACTTGTGCTATGAATTTTACTTGGAAATGTGTCATTCTTCGTTCCTCTTTGTTGCTTTATGGTCACCCCCTTGTGTACAAGAATTCCGCTAAGTTTTTGGAGTTATTCTTTGACACTCATTTGTCTTGGTAGCCCCATATCTCTTACCTCAGAGTTGAATGCTCTAAGGCCCTTAAGGTTTTGTCCCTTACTTCTTGGGGAGTGGATAGGCACACTCCTTGCTTTACATTCCTCCTCCGTCCTGTCTAAACTATTATGGTTGCCCTGCTTACTCGTCTGGTTCTTCTACTCTTCGCCGTCTTGATGTTTTGCACCATACTGGGTTGCGCCTCAGCTCTGGTGCCTTTCGTTCGACTCCAGCCTTCAGTTTGTATGTTGACACTGGCTTCCTATCTCTTCAGGACTGCCGTGATCGCCACTGTCTTCGCTATCTTGCGCGGTAATTACAACATGCTTCCTCTCGCCTCTGTCGTGCTTTAACTTTTACTCCTCCTATAGTTCCTGTTCCTCTTCTCCACCTCACTCTTTCTGTCCGGGTATCTCGCTTACAGGATTCTCTTTCAGTTCGTATTTTTAATATTTCTTCTCGTATTGTTCCTTGCCCCCTTGGAGAGTCCCCCTTCCGAAGTTTTGTACATCCTTGACCCACATCACTAAAGCTTATACCCCTCCTATGGTTCTGAAACGCCTTTTCCTTGAGCAGTTTTCTTTGCACTCCCGCTCCGTTTCCATCTTCACCGATGGGTCTAAGTCTGCAGACGGTGTAGGCTATTGTTGTTTTCCCTGACCGCACTTATATGTGTCGCTTACCTCCGGAGAATAGCATCTTCACAGCAGAACTTTATGGTATTCTCTATGCTCCTCTGCTTTCTCGTTGTCAATCTTTTTTGTGGTTGTCGTAGACTCTTGCAGTGCCCTCATGGCTCTCTTGTCCTTTAATTCGGTCCATCCAGTAATCTTCGAGATTCAACATTGGGTGTTTCTTATTTCCAGTAAATTTAAGTCAGTTGTTTTGCTGGGTTCCCAGCCATATTGGTGTCTTTAAATGAGCTTTCGGACGCTGCAGCTAGGGAAGCTGTCCGCTCTTGCCCCATCTCCCGTAAAGGTATTCCTTATTCTGACTTTTACCCAGTTATTCATTTCATTCCTCCATCCTTATTTGCTGGCAGGATTGTTGGTCTTCTGTTTCTGATAACAAACTGCGTATTCTTAAGAGTAGTGTGTCCTCATGATCTTCCTCCTACCACCGTAACCAGGGATGGGAAACAGCTCTGGTTAGGTTGCGTATTGGCCATACACGCTTAACTCGTGGTCACTTAACAGAGCGCCTTCCTGCTCCTTATTGTCTGAATTGCATTGTCCCTCTTACAGTTGTGTATATCCTTGTTGAATGTCCTGACTTGCAGGACGATCGTGTTTCTTGCTTTCCGACCGTCCCTTGCGGTCGCTTGTCCCTCGATAGAATTCTTTGTGAATCTGGTACTTTTGATATCATTCGCCTTATGCGTTTCTGTTCTCGTATTGGCACCCTTGGTGATGTTTAGCGCCCTAGGATTATCCCTCACATTTGATAGTGCTACATAGTCTTCCCAGCTTGGTGCCTTCTTTGATAATTACTAACTTTAAAGAAGAGCCATGGAAGTTTCTAAGAGCAAGAGTCCTGGTATCATTTGAGGAGGCAATGGAAGTTCCTAAGAGCAGGAATCCTTGTATTCTGAGGAGCCATAGAAATTCATGAGGACAGGTGTCTTGGTATTCTGAGGAGCCATGGAAGTTCCTGAGAACAGGAGTCCTGGTATTATCGGAGGAGCTATGGAAATTCCTAAACGCAAGAGTCCTGGTATTCTCTGAAAAGCTTTAGTAGTTCCTGAGAGCTGGAGCCATATGTCGTTTACCTAATGTAAGCGAAATAAGGATACAATGCAAGGATTTCAGGTATTTTATCCTTGGTAATAAGATAGGTTGCCATCATACAGCATGAGCTAAGATTGAGTCATCTCTAAATGGCTCAATTTTACTACAATCCAAGATATAGTGTTCGAGTGTGTGTGTTCCTGTCTTTGTCCACACAATTTACACTTTACTTCATCTATATCCCTATACAAGCCGAACTGCCAGAGGTACTTGTAGCCAAGTCTTATTCGAGCTGTGACAACGTCTGTTAGTCTGCTGACTTTGTTACTTGCCCCCATTCACATGTTTTATTTCACACATTTCATTATGATAAACAATGGACCTGCTAGTTCCAGTTTGCACTGTTCTACCTTCTTCTAATTCATTCAGGAGTTCTCGTCTAATGATACTTTTAAGGGACCTATTTGATAACTCAAGATTCCGTTCAATACTGTCACTATTTACTGCAGCCTTAGCAAGGGCGTCAACTTTATCATGTTCCTGCAGGCCAATGTGAGAAGGATTCTACAACATTTTTATATTTACCCTCCTGCTAAGTATGCTTATATATCTATGTCTGGCTTCTGAGACGAGCACGTTATTACTTGATTGCAAACTGTTTATTGCTAGTAGTGAGGAAACAGATTCGGAAATAATTAAGCTGTCAACTTCAGTGTTAAAAATTTCGAGTGCTACCAGTAGTGCTACCAACTCAGCTTGCATTGTGGATACCCAGTCACTAATTCTTATATTCCTTTGAATTGTGCTGCCATCGGGCTGATGAGCAATAACAGCACTTCCTGCCCTCCCTGTGCTGTGTTGAGTGATCCGTCAGTGTATATGGTCTGTGCTATGTTGTTTTCAGTTTGTATATTGTGAATGTGCTCTATGGTGCTTAATTTAGCAGCAAGCTGAGCATGAGGGTTGTTTGTGATTAGATTCTTGGTGGGGTATGCAGGGGTCAGGATGTCAAAAGGTACTATCTGCCAGGGTGGAAGGAAGTGCTGTACTCTTTCATCTGTATATACGTCGTGCAGTCCCATCATTTTAATATGAGTGGCTGTTCTTTGAATCCATTTAGACTCGCTGGTTCCTTTACGTATGTGTTCTAACAGTTCAACTGGCACAATCTTGATTTTGTTACCACGCAGAAGCTTTAGTCCTATCATAAGATTGATTTCAAATATTTTATCTTGAATGCTAAGTACATTTAATTCTTTCCGCATATTGAAAACTTTGGTAGTTATTGGACAGCCAAGTATAATTCTGAGTGCTTCATTTTGCATTTTTTCCAGTCTATCAATACTTTTGCCATTTTGCAGGACTAAAGCTGGTGCATAATAGTCTATCAGAGACCTTATATATGCTAAGTACGTCATTTCTGCTATTGTAATATTAACACCGTATTTAGATCTGTACCCCACTACAGTTCTGAGAGCCTTGAGTCTGTCTCTACATTATTGATGTAACTTATTGACTGCAGTTGACGTACAAGGGACAGAGACTCCAAGGTATTTGAGAGAAGTGACATAGGCTATTGGTATGTTATCTATCTTAAGTTTTCGTGGTCCACTTTTGCAGTTACCAATTTGTCTGTTAAATAACTTAAATAACAGCGTTGATTACAAGACCAAGGCTCTCACAAGCTGCATGTATACAATTTAAGATTGCTTGCATTTCGCGGTGGGTTTTAGTATGTACAAGGATGTGATCTGCATAGCTGATAGTGGTGTTTGCCAGATTAGTTGGGACTGATTTTAGTAAGGCATTAATAAATAAATAAATAAATAAATAAATAAATAAATAAATAAATAAATAAATAAATTTTTATTCAGGAAAAGTACACACAAAGCTGATTTACGAACATAATGTTGGATTTATAGATAGAGCTAGTACATACAATACCTAAAGCCACTAATACGCAAAGTGTTTCGGGCAAGGCGTGGGGAAAAACAAAACACGTAGGTTAAAACTTAATAGTAATTGGGATTAGGTAAAAATTGTGTTGAAAAAAGGAATAAAAAAAGAGGGGAACATAGCAGAAATCAGCAGTTGTACAAGTTGGTGAACAAACAGCATTGTTTAACAAAAGCAAGACATGGGTTGACAATAAGGGGATAAGGTAGGTTACATGGAGTTAATTAATTTAAGAAGCACTTTGTGTTACTCTTAAACTGGTTGAGTGAGGTACAGCCTTTGACATGATTGGGAAGACCATTCCACATTCTGGGTCTCTTGATTTGTAGAGTATTTCTAGTTTGGTTAAGTCGCACTCTTGGAATATCAAATAGGTATTTGTTTCTGGTGTGGTGCCCATGGGTTCTGTTACAGCCTTCTAGGAAACTTCTAAGGTCAGGATTGACATTGCAGGTCAGTTATAAATATATAGAGTACGCATGACAGGATGTGCTGTGACTTAATAAATAACATATTCAAAGAGTTGAGTAAGGGTATCGAGTAAGGCTGGGGCCAGAGTTAGATATTGTTCTAATAGCAGCTTTGTGTTGAATAATTAGAGGACATAAATGATTTTGAGTAGTAGAACCCCAAGCACAAATACCATAACTGAGATAAGGATAGATGTGAGAGTAATAGAGCGTCACCAGGCAAGTCGAGGTACATAATATCTGATCTTAGAAAGAATGCCAACAGTTTTAGAAACTTTTTTTGATATATTAAGAATGTCCCTCTGGAAATTCAGCTTGTTATCGACGAGAACACCAAGGAATTTTCCATCTACTTTGTTACTAATTTGGATATTGTTTATTCTTAGATTAATTTGATTTGAGGATTTACTGCCAAACAAAATATAGAAAGTTTTGTCAACGTTAAATGTGAGTTTGTTGGCAGTTAGCCAAAGATGGACTTTATTTAGTTCAGTGTTCACTGTAACATTAAGAGCAAGAGGGTCAGGACTGAAGAAAATGAAGGTTGTCTCGTCAGCAAATAGAATTGGTTTGAGGTGTTGAGAGGCATTTGGAAGGTCATTAATGTAGATGAGAAAGAGGAGAGGGCCATGTATGCTGCCCTAAGGAACACCAATGTTGATGGGTAGGGTGGGAGAAATTGAATTATTCGCAGAAACATACTGGAGCTTGTCTGTAAAGTAAGACTGAAGATATTGGAGGGAGTAACCTCTGACTCCATAATGATGTAATTTAAGAAGAAGGTTTTGGTGGTTCACAGTGTCAAAAGCCTTACGCAGGTCCACAAATAACCCAACAGGGAACTCATTTTTATCAAGAGCTGCATGTATCAAGTTAATCATACTAATAAGTGCATCGTTAGTGCTTTTTTTTGGTCTGAAGCCATATTGCCAAGAGCTAAGTATATTGTGTTTGGCTAGATAAGAGTAGAGCTGCTTGTAGATTAGTTTTTCAAATATTTTTTTCAAGTTTGGCAGAATTGATATAGGTCTGAAGTTGTTGACATCAGTGAGATGACCACATTTATGGACTGGGGTTACTCTCGCAATTTTTAGAATATCTGGAAAGGTTTGGAGTTCAAGTGACTCCTAGTAGAGCAATGTAATGGCAGGAGCTAAAAATCTGGAGTTTTTTTTTGTAAATTAGAGTTGGTATCTCCGCAACAGCACTAGACTTAGTTTTAAGGGAAAGGATTATCTCACTAACATCAGTGGAATTAGCAGGCGTTAGGTACAGAGACTGTGGATTAGCAGGCGTTAGGTACAGAGACTGTGGATAGTTACCTGTAAGGTAGTTCTGAACATTAGTACGGGAGGATGGAATATCATTAGCAAGGGGTGGAATTGCCTGGAATTAGAATCGCAGAATCGCATTAGAATTGCCTGGAATCGCCTGGAATTAGCAGGCGTTAGGTACAGAGACTGTGGATAGTTACCTGTAAGGTAGTTCTGAACATTAGTACGGGAGGATGGAATATCATTAGCAAGGGGTGACCCAGTGGATGAGAAGAACCTATTGAATTCAATAGCAGTATCACAGGCTGAAAGCAAACCATCATTATTGGACAGGAGTATTGGTTTTTTATTTAACATTTTTTTTTTTATTCCAATATTTGTGAAAGTGACCAATTTTTTCTTAATGGTGCCCTTTATTTCGGTAAATTTATTTTCGTAGTATTTAATTTTGGCTCTCCTAATTATTTTTGATAGCATTGATGAGTAATTTTTTGAAAATTCTTTGGAGACGATTCCTAACCTATACTTCTTCTCAAGGTCATGTTTTTTATTAATAGATTTAAGTATCCCCTTTGTACGCCATGGATTGTTTAGCCTTTTAGTTGTGACTTGTTTCGTTAGCATAGGACAGTGGGTATTATAACGGCTGAGAGTTTTTTTTTTAAATTATTGCACTGCTAGGTTGATATCCCCCTATGTTACCTAATTCTGACTCCCGGTTGATATTAGCAGCAGCAGCTATAAAATTACCTATAGAAGTTTCATTGTGCAGCCTAAAGCTTATCTTCCTTGTATCTAGAGATGGTTTGTTAATAATAATAATAATAATAATGTTTATTTAGGTAAGGTACATACATACAAGAAATTTTTACAAAGATTGGTTGACTTATAGGTAGAGCTAGTACATACAATGCCTAAAGCCACTATTACGCAAAGCGTTTCGGGCATGAAAAACTTAAATGACTAAAGCTTAACATTAATTGAGCATAAAGAGTAAAAAGAAAACATGAAATGAAAACATAGCTGAAAAAGCAGCACAAATACAATTCTGTTGACAAACAGCGCTCTTTAAAAAAAATAACAGACATGTGTTGACCTTTAAATACACAATAAAGAAAAAAAAAAAAAAAAAAAAGAGAGGAAGGGGGTGGTAGGAGAAGAGCACACAGAAACTGTATTGGAGGGGACCTACATTCTCTCCAATGCGTTATGTGTGGTTTCCTCCGAGGCTATGGTCCCAGGGGAGCCGGTCGGCCGAGCGGATAGCACGCTGGACTTGTGATCCTGTGGTCTTGGGTTCGATCCCAGGCGCCGGCGAGAAACAATGGGCAGAGTTTCTTTCACCCTATGCCCCTGTTACCTAGCAGTAAAATAGGTACCTGGGTGTTAGTCAGCTGCCACCACGTGCTGCTTCCTGGGGGTGGAGGCCTGGTCGAGGACCGGGCCGCGGGGACACTAAAGCCCCGAAATCATCTCAAGATAACCTCCAGCCAGAGGTGGGTATATATATATATATATATATATATATATATATATATATATATATATATATATATATATATATATATATATATATATATATATATATATATATTTATATTTATATTTATATTTATATTTATATTTATATAAGTGGCGCCTAGAAATCAGCGCCATCTATTGTGATACTGTGAGTTGTATGTCAATGTCAATGTCCATAAGTGGTATTTCCTAGTTTCACAAGTACCGGCCAGTTTACTGATGACGTGTCTGTATCCACACAGGCGATGTTAGGTTGCAGTGGTACGGAGACAAGCAATCAACACAGGGCAGCCTGTTATCTCTCTACTCAATTCTGCTTTACATGAGCAGTGAGCCGCTGCCGAAGAGGAACTGAGTAGTATCTGCTGTCTGCCTGTGAAGTGGCAGTGAAAGAATTCGGCGTATCCCGGGACTGGCTAGAGGAAGAGACGACCGACAGTGAGGTGCTGCGGAGGAGTGTAACTAGCTAGTTGCAAGAAGCTCCTGCCAGGGGTTCGCTACCCTTGTATTTGTTCGTGTAGAGGCCCAGCAGTGCGAGGCTGATGTTCTCTGCCAGCACCAGGCTGGAGAGTGATTGTGGGAGTTCACAAGGAGCACCAAGTGAGACTGTAGATAGACTGGCCCATGGCTAGGGTAGACTCGTTGGTGTTTCCCAGTACTGGTTGAGGACGGTACTGTGTGTTGAGGAAACACGATAGTTGACAAGGCTGCATTGCTTTAGCATCGAGGAGCGCTTAGTGTCCTATGAGAGAGCTACACATGTGTATTTTCTATTTAAGGTGATGGGAAAGTGGTGATAAGTGGAGTGAATATATTGATAAAGGATGAAGTGTTGTATTCCTTTAAACTCCCCACTTTTTATTACTTGCATTACCAAGCCTACTCGTTGAAAGCCACTACCAACTTGGGGTCGGATACTATCATTCTGGTTCCACCATCAAAGAACCCGGTTGCGACCAATAGTGGCCGTAACACCATCTTGTTCTGTAATGATATTGAAGTGAATACTTGTTATATTGAGAACGTGAATATATTTTTGAATTATTTGATATTATACATGTTTTATATGTGCATGTTTATTTATCCTGATCTTTTTTATTATACTTGTTTGCCCTACATAGGTCCACTCTGGTGTATTACTTTTAAAGATAGTGAAATTACCATAGACTATTTTATATTGCTGTCCATTTATACACAAGCTGTGCGAACTAGCTAGGTAACAATGACCCCCCCTGGAGCCTGGTCCCCCTCATGGCTCGTATGAGGTGAGGACCACCCTGGAGCCTGGTCCCCCTCATGGCTCGTATGAGGTGAGGACCACCCTGGAGCCTGGTCCCCCTCATGGCTCGTATGAGGTGAGGACCACCCTGGAGCCTGGTCCCCCTCATGGCTCGTATGAGGTGACCACCCTGGAGCCTGGTCCCCCTCATGGCTCGTATGAGGTGACCACCCTGGAGCCTGGTCCCCCTCATGGCTCGTATGAGGTGAGGACCCCCTGGAGCCTGGTCCCCCTCATGGCTTGTATGAGGTGAGGACCACCCTGGAGCCTGGTCCCCCTCATGGCTCGTATGAGGTGAGGACCACCCTGGAGCCTGGTCCCCCTCATGGCTCGTATGAGGTGAGGACCACCCTGGAGCCTGGTCCCCCCCATGGCTCGTATGAGGTGACCACCCTGGAGCCTGGTCCCCCTCATGGCTCGTATGAGGTGAGGACCACCCTGGAGCCTGGTCCCCCTCATGGCTCGTATGAGGTGAGGACCACCCTGGAGCCTGGTCCCCCTCATGGCTCGTATGAGGTGAGGACCCACCCTGGAGCCTGGTCCCCCTCATGGCTCGTATGAGGTGAGGACCACCCTGGAGCCTGGTCCCCCTCATGGCTCGTATGAGGTGACCACCCTGGAGCCTGGTCCCCCTCATGGCTCGTATGAGGTGGGGACCACCCTGGAGCCTGGTCCCCCTCATGGCTCGTATGAGGTGAGGACCCACCCTGGAGCCTGGTCCCCCTCATGGCTCGTATGAGGTGAGGACCACCCTGGAGCCTGGTCCCCCTCATGGCTCGTATGAGGTGACCACCCTGGAGCCTGGTCCCCCTCATGGCTCGTATGAGGTGGGGAATACCCTGGAGCCTGGTCCCCCTCATGGCTCGTATGAGGTGGGGACCACCCTGGAGCCTGGTCCCCCTCATGGCTCGTATGAGGTGAGGACCACCCTGGAGCCTGGTCCCCCTCATGGCTCGTATGAGGTGAGGACCCACCCTGGAGCCTGGTCCCCCCCATGGCTCGTATGAGGTGAGGACCACCCTGGAGCCTGGTCCCCCTCATGGCTCGTATGAGGTGGGGACCCCCCTGGAGCCTGGTCCCCCTCATGGCTCGTATGAGGTGAGGACCACCCTGGAGCCTGGTCCCCCTCATGGCTCGTATGAGGTGGGGACCACCCTGGAGCCTGGTCCCCCTCATGGCTCGTAAGAGGTGAGGACCCCCCTGGAGCCTGGTCCCCCTCATGGCTCGTATGAGGTGAGGACCACCCTGGAGCCTGGTCCCCCTCATGGCTCGTATGAGGTGAGGACCCCCCTGGAGCCTGGTCCCCCTCATGGCTCGTATGAGGTGGGGACCACCCTGGAGCCTGGTCCCCCTCATGGCTCGTAAGAGGTGAGGACCACCCTGGAGCCTGGTCCCCCTCATGGCTCGTATGAGGTGAGGACCACCCTGGAGCCTGGTCCCCCCCATGGCTCGTATGAGGTGAGGACCACACTGTAGCCTGGTCCCCCTCATGGCTCGTATGAGGTGAGGACCACACTGGAGCCTGGTCCCCCTCATGGCTCGTAAGAGGTGAGGACCACCCTGGAGCCTGGTCCCTCTGATGGCTAGAGTCCCACAGTAATATTCATCATGAGAACTATTGTACTCATATTGTATGAGAGTTTTGCTTTAGTGCTGAGAGCAACAAACTCCGGGTTGGTCAAGAAGCTCCAACACTGAGTACATCTTCAAGTGTAACTCTACACAGTGGAGCCTGACCACAATGGCTGCCGTTGAGGGCCTCACATCTTCAAGTGTAACTCTACACAGTGGAGCCTGACCACAATGACTGCCGTTGAGGGACTCACATCTTCAAGTGTAACTCTACACAGTGGAGCCTGACCACAATGGCTGCCGTTGAGGGCCTCACATCTTCAAGTGTAACTCTACACAGTGGAGCCTGACCACAATGGCTGCCGTTGAGGGCCTCACATCTTCAAGTGTAACTCTACACAGTGGAGCCTGACCACAATGGCTGCCGTTGAGGGCCTCACATCTTCAAGTGTAACTCTACACAGTGGAGCCTGACCACAATGGCTGCCGTTGAGGGCCTCACATCTTCAAGTGTAACTCTACACAGTGGTGCCTGGCCACAATGGCTGCCGTTGAGGGCCTCACATCTTCAAGTGTAACTCTACACAGTGGAGCCTGGCCACAATGGCTGCCGTTGAGGGCCTCACATCTTCAAGTGTAACTCTACACAGTGGAGCCTGACCACAATGGCTGCCGTTGAGGGCCTCACATCTTCAAGTGTAACTCTACACAGTGGAGCCTGACCACAATGGCTGCCGTTGAGGGCCTCACATCTTCAAGTGTAACTCTACACAGTGGTGCCTGGCCACAATGGCTGCCGTTGAGGGCCTCACATCTTCAAGTGTAACTCTACACAGTGGAGCCTGACCACAATGGCTGCCGTTGAGGGCCTCACATCTTCAAGTGTAACTCTACACAGTGACCACAATGGCTGCCGTTGAGGGCCTCACATCTTCAAGTGTAACTCTACACAGTGGGGCCTGGCCACAATGGCTGCCGTTGAGGGCCTCACATCTTCAAGTGTAACTCTACACAGTGGAGCCTGACCACAATGGCTGCCGTTGAGGGCCTCACATCTTCAAGTGTAACTCTACACAGTGGAGCCTGGCCACAATGGCTGCCGTTGAGGGCCTCACATCTTCAAGTGTAACTCTACACAGTGGAGCCTGACCACAATGGCTGCCGTTGAGGGCCTCACATCTTCAAGTGTAACTCTACACAGTGGAGCCTGACCACAATGACTGCCGTTGAGGGACTCACATCTTCAAGTGTAAATACTGAAGCCTCATGACTCCTATTTCTTCAGTAGAGGCCAACAAGAACTACGAGAATAATAAAGTGTTAAAACTGTAAACACTTGAGAGATAAAGAGCCAAAAATCTCTGGAAATTATTGGATGTTAAACAGTTGAGAAAATTTGAATATAACAATATTTCTGGACGGTTGGGAGCAGTGTTGCCACCTCAGCGTCCTGCCTTTTGGCGCCCTAATTTGCTCCCAAACTTGGACATGTCCGGAAATATTGCCACAAAAACTGTTCAGTTTTTCATGAGACATATTCGTAGGTGTTGTAGGAAGATGGTGTAAAGTTTATTTATAAGTTGTGAAGGAGTATTGCATATTGTTTGAGAGGTGAAGTTGGTAATTGTGTGGAGGCGCGAGTGGCAAGAGTAGGCGGAGCGCGGCGGCGTCAGTTGCTGGACGACGACGGACGAGGACGGACGCCGCCGCTCCTCCTCCTTCACCTGCTGCTCCTACTCACCCTCCTCACACCTCACAATGGGCGCCGTGGGCTCCACCTCACAGCTCCGCCGTAGTGTCTCCACTGAGGTAATTGAGACCGTCCAAGTGGTTGGGCACCATTCCATCCCCCCGTCCCATCCCTAATCCTTATCCTTATCCTGACCCCTAGTGCTATATAGCCTTAAGGGCTTGGCGCTTGCCCCTCATAGTTTCCTTTCCTTTCTTAATTCTTGGCCCCAACGTCTTATTGTCTAAGGTAAAGCTGCTCCTTCTCTAAGGTAAAACTGCTCCTTGTCTAAGGTAAAGCTGCTCCTTCTCTAAGGTAAAACTGCTCCTTGTCTAAGGTAAAGCTGCTCCTTCTCTAAGGTAAAACTGCTCCTTGTCTAAGGTAAAGCTGCTCCTTCTCTAAGGTAAAGCTGCTCCTTGTCTAAGGTAAAACTGCTCCTTCTCTAAGGTAAAACTGCTCCTTGTCTAAGGTAAAGCTGCTCCTTGTCTAAGGTAAAGCTGCTCCTTGTCTAAGGTAAAGCTGCTCCTTCTCTAAGGTAAAACTGCTCCTTGTCTAAGGTAAAGCTGCTCCTTCTCTAAGGTAAAACTGCTCCTTGTCTAAGGTAAAGCTGCTCCTTGTCTAAGGTAAAGCTGCTCCTTGTCTAAGGTAAAGCTGCCGCTTGTCTAAGGTAAAGCTGCTGCTTGTCTAAGGTAAAGCTGCTCCTTCTCTAAGGTAAAACTGCTCCTTGTCTAAGGTAAAGCTGCTGCTTGTCTAAGGTAAAGCTGCTCCTTGTCTAAGGTAAAGCTGCCGCTTGTCTAAGGTAAAGCTGCTGCTTGTCTAAGGTAAAGCTGCTCCTTCTCTAAGGTAAAGCTGCTCCTCTAGGGTAAAGCTGCTCCTTCTCTAAGGTAAAGCTGCTGCTTGTCTAAGGTAATGCTGCTGCTTGTCTAAGGTAAAGCTGCTCCTTGTCTAGGGTAAAGCTGCTCCTTGTCTAAGGTAAAGCTGCTCCCTGTCTAAGATAAAGCTGCTCCTTGTCTAAGGTAAAGCTGCTGCTTGTCTAAGGTAAAGCTGCTCCTCTAGGGTAAAGCTGCTCCTTCTCTAAGGTAAAGCTGCTACTTGTCTAAGGTAAAGCTGCTCCTTGTCTAGGGTAAAGCTGCTCCTTGTCTAGGGTAAAGCTGCTCCTTGTCTAAGGTAAAGCTGCTCCTTGTCTAGGGTAAAGCTGCTCCTTGTCTAAGGTAAAGCTGCTCCTTGTCTAAGGTAAAGCTGTTCCTTGTCTAGGGTAAAGCTGCTCCTTGTCTAGGGTAAAGCTGCTCCTTGTCTAGGGTAAAGCTGCTCCTTGTCTAAGGTAAAGCTGCTCCTTGTCTAGGGTAAAGCTGCTCCTTGTCTAGGGTAAAGCTGCTCCTTGTCTAGGGTAAAGCTGCTGCTTGTCTAAGGTAAAGCTGCTCCTTGTCTAGGGTAAAGCTGCTACTTGTCTAGGGTAAAGTTGTTGCTTGACTAAGGTAAAGCTGCTCCTGCTTGTCTAGGGTAAAGCTGCTCCTTGTCTAACGTAAAGCTGCTCCTTGTCTAAGGTAAAGCTGCTCCTTGTCTAAGGTAAAGCTGCTCCTTGTCTAGGGTAATGCTGCTCCTTGTCTAGGGTAAAGCTGCTCCTGCTTGTCTAAGGTAAAGCTGGTCCTTGTCTAAGGTAAAGCTGCTGCTTGTCTAAGGTAAAGCTGCTCCTTCTTTAGGGTAAAGCTGCTCCTGCTTGTCTAAGGTAAAGCTGCTCCTTGTCTAAGGTAAAGCTGCTCCTTGTCTAAGGTAAAGCTGCTGCTTAAGGTAAAGCTGCTCCTTGTCTAGGGTAAAGCTGCTCCTTGTCTAGGGTAAAGCTGCTGCTTGTCTAAAGTGAAGCTGCTCCTTGTTTAGGGTAAAGCTGCTCCTTGTCTAAGGTAAAGCTGCTGCTTGTCTAAGGTAAAGCTGCTGCTTGTCTAAGGTAAAGCTGCTCCTTCTTTAGGGTAAAGCTGCTCCTGCTTGTCTAAGGTAAAGCTGCTCCTTGTCTAAGGTAAAGCTGCTCCTTGTCTAAGGTAAAGCTGCTACTTGTCTAAGGTAAAGCTGCTACTTGTCTAAGGTAAAGCTGCTCCTGCTTATCTAAGGTAAAGCTCCTCCTGCTTGCCTAAGGTAAAGCTGTTCCTTCTCAAAGGTAAAGCTGCTCCTTGTCTAAGGTAAAGCTGCTCCTTGTCTAAGGTAAAGCTGCTACTTGTTTAAGGTAAAGCTGCTCCTGCTTGCCTAAGGTAAAGCTGCTCCTTCTCTAAGGAAAAGCTGCTCCTTCTCTAAGGTAAAGCTGCTGTTTGTCTAAGGTAAAGCTGCTCCTTCTCTAAGGTAAAGCTGCTCCTTCTCTAAGGTAAACCTGCTCCTGCTTGTCTAAGGTAAAGCTGCTCCTTCTCTAAGGTAGAGCTGCTCCTAGTCTAAGGTAAAGCTGTGGGAACCGACCTGTGAGATTTATATTTATTTAATTTATATGAATTTATATTTACGTTAATTTATATACTTCGATAGCAATTTGTATAATGATAAGTGGACTGTATTTCTGCAATAATCTCAATCTCACAAATCGATCCTCTACACATTAGGGGGGGTTATTAAATTAATATATATGCAGCCAATCATACTACAGTAACTGCTACATACATTGATGAGGTTCCTTATCTTATAGTACAGCAGGTTAGTCCACCAGGTATAACTAGAGTGTAGACACCAAATTATCCTCTTTGAGGTAGCTTCCTCACCCAGTAACTGGTGCACAAAGTCTTGCATCCTCGTCTTGACCTGTCAAAAGGGCGCTAGCTGTGAAGCCAGAAACCTAGTATATGACAAGTATATCAGAGAAAACAGTACATGGAACATGAAGACCTGGCTTAATTACCTTTAGTTTGAGGCTTCCATGTGATCTAACCGGGTCACCCTATATCCTGACATTAATGGCCATAAATGAATGATAAACGGGTTTCGGATAGACTTAACTTGAATTGTAGACATCGTGTTGACAATGGTACCTTTGGTTTCCATAACACTACGTCCAAGTAAAATTAACAGGAGCCGAATTTGCTCCCGTGTGAGCCTCTGGTCTCGTATAACAACAACAATGGCTGCCCTCCTCCTCACTCTCGCCTGGCCTACTTTGTCCAGATTTCAGAAAGTGATAGAAGGGTCACATTTACTCTACTTTAATATTGATAATTAAGTTAATTTATATAAGATGTTTTTATGATGGTAAAGTCCAAAGACTAATGTATTTAAGAACAATTCCCAGCAGAATAGCTGGTGAATTATAATAGTATGTGGTGATGATATCCCGTTTTCTTTAGACGGTAATTCCACTACAAGTTACGTTTTCTATGGGTAACTTGTTGGTAATACAGCAGCACTTATTATCTGTCTGTATGATTATTAAATGGTGTCGGATTTTCCGACATAATTCCCCAGGGGGCTGCTCACGGGTCGAAGTCCTGTTTAGAACAGACGAACACCGATACTCCTCCTTCGAATTATTACATTAATTTGATGTTAGTAGTTAGTAATCACACATTTGTGTGTCTGTTCGTACAGGACGGATGTCCCGTACTAGAGTTGCAGGGGTTAGAAGTCTAATGCGATTTCATTTCCCTGTCAACTCTTGAAAGGCTAATATTCAAGCCTTATTACATATTATTTAACCCAGAAGACTGAATGTGATCAAGTACTACAGTCAAGTATGATTCAGGGACTGCAGTGAGATCAGTGACATTAGATATAACTTGAAGTTTGTTCAGGTAACTGGTCACTGATATATAAACACTGAGGCCCATGGAATACATCTTGATTAAATAATAAATGTATCAAATCAGTCATCAGATTTATTGGGGTTTAATTTAGTTAATTGATTCAGAAGATTGAATAGCTCATCATTAAAGTAAAGTATGGTTCTGAGACTGCAGTGGGTTCAGTGACATTGGTCGCAGTGACTTGTAGCTGTTTTAGGCTACTGTTCACTGATTTGCCACTGAGGCCTCATGAACTCATCTTCAGCTTTAAATGATGATACTAACATCAACCTCTGTTGGTATAGTCAGCTGTAATCTCCTTAGTATAATGCTACTGGAGAAATATAATCAGCTGACAAATTTAGATTTCTACTGGTATTGTTTATCTGCAGGCATAGGTCTCCTCAGGCTTGATACTGGGCCTGAGAGTAATTTACCTCCTGCAGAGTTTAACATGGTTATACCCTGATATTTAGTAGGGCTACCGATGAATCGATGACAATAGTCTGTCCCAACAAGGAGACCGAAGTCAGTGAGGTGATCAGACTTAATATTATCTGCCAATTTTATTCCTCTATTTCTCAGGAATTTGGCTGTTGCTCTCAGACCTTGAACTTGTAGGTCTACTGGTATTTTGTCCACCACAATGGCTTGTACTCGACAGACGTACCTGCCTAAACGTACTGATGGTTGTACCACCTGGTAGACTTGAGGTCCTGCATCTGTTACAAACCCTGAGATGTTGAATGACATCTGGGCTACAGGCCTTAATTGTAGTTCATCTGCCAACCTTTTAGTGATGTATGTTCTTTGGGATCCTTGGTCAAACAACCCACGGGTATGGACCTTGGCCCTCTTATTCAGGATGGTAATTTGGGCAGTAGGCAAAGTCGTATTACCTTTAGACTTTGCCGCATGGACACTCTTTGTTTGTTGCACCTTGCAGTACTGTACTGTGGTGGGAATGCTATCTTCCACCTTGGGGTTTGGAGACGTTGTTTTGGTGTCTCTGCACAATGCTGCATGGTGCTGACCTTTGTTACACCTATTACAGGTGTGTAATTGGGTATCACAGTCGTTGATGTTATGTTTCCTGAGGCACCTCGTGCAATGTTGCAAATCTTTGAGTCGCTCAACACGGGCGTCACTATCAGGAAAATTAGAGCAGTGGTACATTGAATGTTTCTCATTGCAGAACAAACATGTTCCATAGCTTCCTGTACCCTTTGGTGTCATGTTCTTGGGTGACACAGTAACTATAGGCTTGGAGGGTCCCACTGCATATACGCCCACACTGCCACTGTTCCACTTTGGTGTTGAATTATATTGTTTAGATTGATTTGGAGTACCTTTGGTACTCTGTGGTTTACTATTATTGGTTTCTGAGGGTTTACTTGGTGGTTTTAATTTGTCATGTGTTCGTAATTGATGAACTACTGACTTTAAACCTTCAGATATTTCATTCATGGATAAGATACTTTTATTGTAATGAGCACTCATTTGTCTCAATATGTCCCTAGGTATTTTCTCCTGGACAATTATTTTCAAGACCCACTCAGCCCCGTTTGTATCTGCTGTCAGGCTGAGGGCATTGATCAATGATTCTACCTCCAGCTTGAAGACTTGGAGTGAATCAGCTGAAGCCTCCGGTGGGGGTAAATGCAACAGCTCATGAACTAAATGTGATGTTCTTACTTCTGGGTCAGCATAATTATCCTTGAGGAGTTTTACTGCCAGATCATAGCCGTCATTAGTTAATCTCAGATGGGATACTACTGTTTTAGCCTCACCTGATAATTGGCCTTGCAAATAAGAGAATTTACTACTCTTTGGTAAAGATTGTTTTGAGTCTACAAGGTTAACGAATTTGTTCCAAAATTCATCCCAATCTTCCTCGTCTTTTCCTGAGAAAGTGGGTAAATTAATTGGAGGGAGTCGAGCTTCTGCTTGACTCGTATTAGATGCAACTGTTGTTGCTGTTGCTTTGTTCTGGGCAATTAATTTGACATAAGGCTGTAACGTGGCCTGAGTGTGATCTTCATAATTCGCAAGATCAACCATAATGTCGTCTATTTCTGTTTCTGATAAATTAGTGTTGGCAAGTTCAGCCACATATGTTGCTATTTGACATTTGATTTGCTCAAATTTACCTGCAGCTGCTTGATAATAGCTTTCCAGGTCAGCATAATCAACTGTTGATTGTTGTGACAAATCTTCACATTTCTTGATCTGTCTTGTTAAGTGGCCTTTAAGACCTGTAAGGGTTCTTTTCATTCTCCCTGCATTATCCATACTGGCTTGTTGGTGAAGCCTTGTGGGACTTGTACTTGGGCTGTTCATAATACTGAACAAACACTAATGGTAGCCTAGGGTAAATTCTGCACTCTCTAGGCAATAATCCTACCTCTACTAGAGGTTAGCACTTAAAATTAATACACATTATATATATACAATCATACACACTAATGATTTGAGTGATAAACCAGTGTCACTGGAAGTACCTTTAGGTTAGCTCTTCTATATCACCCTAGGATGGTAGAGACACTAATTAATCACTCAAAGGTGTAATGATCATAAGTAAATTATTATATATACAACTCAATTCGAGTTGATAAAAATTACACCCAAAATAGGGTCTGCACCATTCATTAATGGTGTTAGGTTATTCAATATAGTACAACTGACTATGGTAATAATGGGACTAGGGTGAACGATAATAGTTCAACTAGTCAATGGTTAATATCCTACCCTGATGTGGGTTGGCAATTAGTAAATATTATACTGTGATCACTAGTGCAATATATATTAAATAATTCTCTATTTTGGAGAAATAATATACACAATTATTGATAATAGCCTCTTAATTAGCCTCTATGAAACTTCTAATATTATCTAGAAGTATTAAATATTATTAGTGACCTCGCGAAATAAAGTCCACAAAATTCGTAGATAATCTCTCGCGAAATGTAACACCACGAAATCCGTGAACAATCTCGCGAAGACACAGTCACTAATTTGGCTGGATTCTATATTAGCGCTGTCATTTCACGAAATAACACGCCACCAAATATCTGTGGGTGTGCATGAAACCGCTGACGAAGGCTGAACTGGGCTGAGGGAGGCTCCTGAGCTCCCTCGAGGCTAGGCTGCCGTCTTGACTGCTGGCCTTTGTTTAAATAACACTGCACTAGTATATTTAATGAATCCACTGGTTCATCCGGTACTAAGATGACCAAATGTGGGTTCAAAGGATCAAATAATCCGTCATCCGGTTCGAAGATGACCAAATAATGTGGGAACCGACCTGTGAGATTTATATTTATTTAATTTATATGAATTTATATTTACGTTAATTTATATACTTCGATAGCAATTTGTATAATGATAAGTGGACTGTATTTCTGCAATAATCTCAATCTCACAAATCGATCCTCTACACATTAGGGGGGGTTATTAAATTAATATATATGCAGCCAATCATACTACAGTAACTGCTACATACATTGATGAGGTTCCTTATCTTATAGTACAGCAGGTTAGTCCACCAGGTATAACTAGAGTGTAGACACCAAATTATCCTCTTTGAGGTAGCTTCCTCACCCAGTAACTGGTGCACAAAGTCTTGCATCCTCGTCTTGACCTGTCAAAAGGGCGCTAGCTGTGAAGCCAGAAACCTAGTATATGACAAGTATATCAGAGAAAACAGTACATGGAACATGAAGACCTGGCTTAATTACCTTTAGTTTGAGGCTTCCATGTGATCTAACCGGGTAACCCTACCCAATGACATTAATGGCCATAAATGAATGATAAACGGGTTTCGGATAGACTTAACTTGAATTGTAGACATCGTGTTGACAATGGTAC
This sequence comes from Procambarus clarkii, assembly GCF_040958095.1. Taxonomy (NCBI): domain Eukaryota; kingdom Metazoa; phylum Arthropoda; class Malacostraca; order Decapoda; family Cambaridae; genus Procambarus; species Procambarus clarkii. The sequence goes on along the minus strand of NC_091183.1, from coordinate 2,884,630 downwards.
CTTTGGTTTCCATAACACTACGTCCAAGTAAAATTAACAGGAGCCGAATTTGCTCCCGTGTGAGCCTCTGGTCTCGTATAACAACAACAATGGCTGCCCTCCTCCTCACTCTCGCCTGGCCTACTTTGTCCAGATTTCAGAAAGTGATAGAAGGGTCACATTTACTCTACTTTAATATTGATAATTAAGTTAATTTATATAAGATGTTTTTATGATGGTAAAGTCCAAAGACTAATGTATTTAAGAACAATTCCCAGCAGAATAGCTGGTGAATTATAATAGTATGTGGTGATGATATCCCGTTTTCTTTAGACGGTAATTCCACTACAAGTTACGTTTTCTATGGGTAACTTGTTGGTAATACAGCAGCACTTATTATCTGTCTGTATGATTATTAAATGGTGTCGGATTTTCCGACAAAAGCTGCTCCTTCTCTAAGGTAAAGCTGCTCCTTCTCTAGAGTAAAGGTGCTCCTTGTCTAAGGTAAAGCTGCTACTTGTCTAGGGTAAAGCTGCTACTTGTCTAAGGTAAAGCTGCTTCTTGTCTAAGGTAAAGCTGCTCCTTGTCTAGGGTAAAGCTGCTACTTGTCTAAGGTAAAGCTGCTTCTTGTCTAAGGTAAAGCTGCTCCTTGTCTAAGGTAAAGCTGCTCCTTGTCTAGGGTAAAGCTGCTCCTTGTCTAGGGTAAAGCTGCTACTTGTCTAAGGTAAAGCTGCTCCTTATCTAAGGTAAAGCTGCTCCTCTAAAGTAAAGCTGCTCCTTATCTAAGGTAAAGCTGCTCCTTGTCTAAGGTAAAGCTGCTCCTGCTTGTATAAGGTAAAGCTGCTCCTTCTCTAAGGTAAAGCTGCTCCTTCTCTAAGATAAAGCTGCCGCTTGTCTAAAGTAAAGCTGGTGCATGGCTTAGGTAAAGTTGCTGCTCGTCTAAGGTAAAGCTGCTCCTGCTTGCCTAAGGTAAAGCTCCTTCTCAAAGGTAAAGCTGCTCCTTGTCTAGGGTAAAGCTGCCGCTTGTCTAAGGTAAAGCTGCTGCTTGTCTAAGGTAAAGCTGCTCCTTGTCTAAGGTAAAGCTGCTCCTCTAAGGTAAAGCTGCTCCTTCTCTAAGGTAAAGCTGCTTCTCTAAGGTAAAGCTGCTAATTCTCTAAGGTAAAGCTGCTACTTGTCTAAGGTAAAGCTGCTCCTTGTCTAAGGTAAAGCTGCTCCTTGTCTAAGGTAAAGCTGCTCTATGTCTAAGGTAAAGCTGCTCCTGCTTGTCTAAGGTAAAGCTGCTCCTTCTCTAAGGTAAAGCTGTTCCTCTAAAGTAAAGCTGGTGCTTGTCTAGGGTAAAGCTGCCGCTGCTTGTCTAAGGTAAAGCTGCTGTTGCTTGTCTAAGGTAAAGCTGCTGCTGCTTGTCTAAGGAAGAGCTGCTGCTTGTCTAAGGTAAAGCTGCTGCTTGTCTAAGGTAAAGCTCCTCCCTCTCTAAGTTAAAGCTGCTCTTTCTCTTAAGTAAAGCTGCTGCTTCTCTAAGGTAAAGCTGCTCCTCTTAAGGTAAAGCTGTTGCTTGTCTAAGGTAAAGCTGCCGCTTGTCTAAGGTAAAGCTGCCGCTTGTCTAAGGTAAAGCTGCTCCTTGTCTAAGGTAAAGCTGCTGCTGCTTGTCTAAGGTAAAGCTGCTGCTGCTTGTCTAAGGTAAAGCTGCTGCTGCTTGTCTAAGGTAAAGCTGCTGCTGCTTGTCTAAGGTAAAGCTGCTGCTGCTTGTCTAAGGTAAAGCTGGTGCTGCTTGTCTAAGGTAAAGCTACTGTTTGTCTAAGGTAAAACTGCTGCTTGTCTAAGGTAAAGCCACGGTAAAGCTGGTGCTTGTGGGGCAGTAAAAACAAGGTAAAGCTGCTGTTTGTGGGGTAGTAAAGACAAGGTAAAGCTGCTGCTTGTGGGGCAGTAAAGACAAGGTAAAGCTGCTGCTTGTGGAGCAATAAAGACAAGGTAAAGCTGGTGCTTGTGGGGCAGAAAAGTCAAGGTAAAGCTATTGCTTGTGGAGCAGTAAAGTCAAGGTAAAGCTAGTGCTTGTGGAGCAGTAAAGTCAAGGTAAAGCCGGTGCTTGTGTAGATGTATTGTAAAGGCAAAGTAAAGCAGGTGCAAGTCTCATACACAATCATCTCCATTATGATAAAGACTAATACACAATCATCTTCATTGTGACAAGCCTCACTGCACACACTATTGTAACAACTCTAAACAATCTTCATTATAACAAGCCTCCGTACACAATCTTCATTGTAACAAGCCTCAGTACACAATCTTCATTGTAACAAGCCTCAGTACACAATCTTCATTGTAACAAGCCTCAGTACACAATCTTCATTGTAACAAACCTCAATACACAACCTCCGTTGTGACAAGCCTCAGTACACAATCTTCATTGTAACAAGCCTCAGTACACAATCTTCATTGTAACAAACCTCAATACACAACCTCCGTTGTGACAAGCCTCAGTACACAATCTTCATTGTAACAAGCCTCGCTATATTATCTTCATTCTAAGCTTCACTCCATAATCATCATTGCTACATAGTCTCAAAACACACATTTCTAGTCCTTACTAGGTGAGTAAATTCTTCATTGTAACCCTCACACCACATTCACATTTCTAGTCCTTACTAGGTGAGTAAATTCTTCATTGTAACCCTCACACCACATTCACATTTCTAGTCCTTACTAGGTGAGTAAATTCTTCATTGTAACCCTCACACCACATTCACATTTCTAGTCCCAACTAGGTAAATGAATTCTTCATTGTAACACTAAACACAAGCTCTATCACTAGCAATCACCTATACACTCTTCATGTTAAGTAACAACACAGTCATCATTGTCCGTCTTACCTCACAATCCTCATCAGTGTAAGTATCTCTTCTCAATTGTCATCATTGTCCGTCTTACTTCATATTCTTCATGACTGCATCTCGCTTCACAATTTTGGTTGTAAGACTACTACATCTTAAATATAACTACACACTCTTCATTGTGAGTCCTGTTACAGTCATCATCATTGTTAGTCTCGTTACACACAATCTTCACCATTGTAAGTGCCACTTTACAATCATCATTGTAAGTCTCACTACAAAATATTCATCATTATAAGTCTCAATTCACATTCATAATTGTAAGTAACACTTTACAATCATCATGTAAGACTCACTACACAATCATCAGTGTAAGTCTCACTTTACAATCTTCAGTGTAAGTCTCACTTTACAGTCTTCATCATGTCTCATCACTCAATGTTTATCATTGTAAGTCTCACTTTACAATCTGCATCATTGTTAGTCTCACTTTACAATCTTCATCATTGTTAGTCTCACTTTACAATCTTCATCATTGTTAGTCTCACTTTACAATCTTCAGCATTGTTAGTCTCACTTTACAATCTTCATCATTGTTAGTCTCACTTTACAATCTGCATCATTGTTAGTCTCACTTTACAATCTTCATCATTGTTAGTCTCACTTTACAATCTTCATCATTGTTAGTCTCACTTTACAATCTTCATCATTGTTAGTCTCACTTTACAATCTTCATCATTGTTAGTCTCACTTTACAATCTTCATCATTGTTAGTCTCACTTTACAATCTTCAGCATTGTTAGTCTCACTTTACAATCTTCAGCATTGTTAGTCTCACTTTACAATCTTCATCATTGTTAGTCTCACTTTACAATCTTCATCATTGTTAGTCTCACTTTACAATCTTCATCATTGTTAGTCTCACTTTACAATCTTCATCATTGTTTGTCTCACTTTACAGTCTTCATCATTGTTAGTCTCACTTTACAATCTTCATCATTGTTAGTCTCACTTTACAATCTTCATCATTGTTTGTCTCACTTTACAATCTTCATCATTGTTAGTCTCACTTTACAATCTTCATCATTGTTAGTCTCACTTTACAATCTTCATCATTGTTAGTCTCACTTTACAATCTTCATCATTGTTTGTCTCACTTTACAATCTTCATCATTGTTAGTCTCACTTTACAATCTTCATCATTGTTAGTCTCACTTTACAATCTTCATCATTGTTAGTCTCACTTTACAATCTTCATCATTGTTTGTCTCACTTTACAATCTTCATCATTGTTAGTCTCACTTTACAATCTTCATCATTGTTTGTCTCACTTTACAGTCTTCATCATGTCTCATCACCCAATGTTCATCATTGTAAGTCTCATTTTGCAATCTGCATCATTACGTTTCACTACATTATCATTGTAAGTTTCACTTTACATTCATCATTCTCACTTTACAATGTAAGTCTCACTACACAATCTTCATCATTGTAAGTCTCACTTTACAGTATTCATCATTGTAAGTCTCTCTGTACAATATACATCATTGTAAGTGTCACTACACAATTTTCATTGTTAGTCTCACTTTACAATCTACATCATTGTAAGTCTCGCTTCACATTTTTCATTATTGTAAGTCTCACTTTACGGTCTTCGTCAGTGTAAGTCTTATTTACAGTCTTCATCATTGTAAGTCTCACTACTCAATATTCATTATTGTAAGTCTCACTACACATTCTTCATTGTAAGTAACTGCAATCTTCATTGTAAGTAACTGCAATCTTCATTGTAAGCCTCACTTTATAATCATTGTAAGTCGCACTTAACAAACTTTCTCATTGTAAGTCACGCTACACAATCTTCATCGCTGTAAGTCTCATTACACAATCTTCATCATTATAAGTCTCACTACTCAATATTCATCATTGTAACTCACTGCAATCTTCATCGCTGTATGTCTCGCTAAACATTCCTCATTGTAAGTCTCGGTTGACAATCTTTATCTCTGTAAGTCTCACTACACATTCATCATTGTAAGTCTTACTTCACATTCTTCATCAGTGTAAGTCTCACTTTGCAATCTTCATCAGTTTAATTCTCACCTTAGTCTTCATCACTGTAAGTCTCTCTATCCAGTTTTCATCAGTGTAAGTCTCAATTTACAGTCTTCATCAGTGTAAATCTCGCTACTAAATTTTCATAATGTAAATCTCAATTTATATTCATCATGATATATATAATGGGAACCGGGGTGTTGATTTACATAATGGGAGCCGGGGTGTTGATTTACATAATGGGAGTCTGGGGTATTGATAGGTATCGTGGGAGTCTGGGTGCAGATTTATATGATGGGAGTCTGGGTATTAATATTCGCAAGGCCCGATATGCCTAATAAGCCAAGTTTTCCTGAATTTATATATATTTTCAAATTATTTTTCTTATGAAATGATAAAGCTATCCATTTCATTATGTATGAGTTAATTTGTTTATATTTGAGTTGAAATTAACGTAGATATATGACCGAACCTAAGCCATCTTAACCTAACCTAAACTCAACTAAGTCAATAATTTATCTTCTTCATATAATATAGTACTAATAATTCAAATAAACTAACAGGAAACAATTTATTGAAAATAAAGAAAATCACTCGGCCTATTAGGCAAATCGGACCTTGCATAGTAGGCCGAAAAGTGCGTTCTGGCTACTAGGTACGATATGTATATATATATATATATATATATATATATATATATATATATATATATATATATATATATATATATATATCCACAAGGGTGTGAGGCGGCAGCCCATGCAGCTCGAGCCTTCATCGCCAACATCACAGACGAAAAGGCCCTTATCAAGCTAGATTTCAAAAATGCCTTCAATTTGGTGCGGAGAGATGCTGTACTCCGTGCGGTTCATAGTCATTTCCCTTCCCTCTACCCTTTTGTACATTCATGCTACAGTATGGATCTTAAGCTACTTTTTGGCGAACATGAAATTGACTCGCGAGAAGGCGTCCAACAGGGTGACCCCCTTGCTCCTCTCCTTTTCTGCTTAGTCATCAAACAAGTCACAGAGGTCCTGTCCAGCGAGCTTAACATCTGGTTCTTGGATGATGGTACCCTAGCTGGTTCCCAAGACTCCCTCCTGGAGGACATCAGAAAAATCCAGGAGCAAGGTGCAGTTTTAGGCCTCACCCTGAACCCTTCTAAATGTGAAATAATATGTTCCAACCAGGGCATCGTAGAGAGAATAGAGGGTCTTCTGCCAAATATCCATAAAACTAAACCTGAAGACAGCACACTCCTAGGAGCTCCCCTAGGGTTGAAAGCTATCGATGAGGTCCTTGATAAGAAAATCGCCGACCTTAAGAGGATGGATGGGAGGATTGAGGATATTGATGCTCATGATGCACTCTACCTCATCACCAGATGTCTGTCCCTCCCCAGGTTAACCTACTTTCTGAGGTGTTCACCATCTTACAGTAGCCAAAAACTAAGTGAGTATGACCGGTTACTGAAATCAATGCTAGAAAAAGCCCTTAACCTCTCTCTCGATGACCTACAGTGGAAACAAGCCTCTCTTCCCGTAAGACTTGGGGGCCTTGGAGTTCGAAAGAGCAACGCAAATCGCTGTTCCAGCCTTCCTGTCCTCCTTAACAGCATCCGACGACCTTGTGAAGGAAATTCTACCTGCCCACTTACATCAGCTGGCAGGTGTACATGATCCCAATTTTACACGCTGTGCCACAGAGTGGGCCTCTCGTGCAGGCCAATCACCTCAACCACCATCCCCAAAAGCCCACAAGCAATCCAGCTGGGATGGTCCCATTGTAGACCAAGTTGCTGCAGAGTGCCTGGGTGCTGCAACAACACAACACGACATTGCTCGCCTCACAGCAGTAGCAGCACCACATGCAGGGGATTTCCTGTTAGCAACCCCAATGTCGGCAACTGGCACGCGTCTCACACCACACGCCCTCCGAATTGCTGTGGCCCTCCGCCTTGCTGCCCCAATCCACACCAGATATAGGTGTATTTGCGGCGAGGTGGTGGCTGACAGGTACGGCCACCATGGCCTACTCTGCCAAAGCACAGGGGGATGGCACTCGAGGCACAGTGAAGTTAACGACATCATCAAGAGGAGCCTCACCACAGCTGGATGCCCAGCTGAAAGAGAGCCCCGTTACCTAACGCCCCGTAACTCTGATGCTCTTATTGGTCGCCCGGATGGTATCACAGTGAACCCCTGGAAGAATGGCAAGCGGTTGGTATGGGACTACACGTGCGTATCAACCCTGGCTAACACCTACATTAACCTCAGTGTTGCACAACCAGGTGGCGCTGCCACCCACAGGGAAGCAGCCAAATCCCGTAAGTATAGAGAACTGGATCACCACTACAATTTTGTCCCCATTGCTTCTGAGACACTCGGCGCCTGGGGTAAAAGTGCTACCAGTTTTTTGAAGGAACTGGGTTCTAGGCTCATTGAAACAACAAGGGACCCGAGAGCTGCAAGCTTTCTTTTCCAGCGCCTCAGTGTGGCGATACAGAGGGGAAATGCGCACTGCATCCAGGGTTCCTGCCCGCCATCTGAGGAGCTGGAGGAACTCGACAACCTATGACAACCATCTTTGTAACCCATATGTAACTCCTTTTTTGTAACAAAGTTCAAATAAAGTAAATATATATGTGTACATACAAAAGAATGGGGGTGGTAGGAGAAGATAATATTAGTGTTCAGTGAGAAACCACAAGGTCTCCTCTGAATACTTTTTATTTTCTTCACCGAGGCTATGGGTCCCCACATTGGCACCAGAGGTGGTACCCTCACAAATTTTAATAAAAAAAAAAAAAATATATATATATATATATATATATATATATATATATATATATATATATATATATATATATATATATATATATATATATATATATATATATTTATATATAATGTACACACAAGAAACTTTACTCTGCCAAGGTTGGGCAAATAATAAATATGGGATTAGATTCTAGTGTATCATCTACGGTGATATGCTTGCTGCTTCCGTGACAATATGAACTGCATACATTTATTGCTCAAGTTGAAGTTGTTGTCTGAAAATGCCTACCAATGGTAAATATTTTAGTCAAAAGCACCGTCTTATCTTTAAGTGTTTTATCTATAATACTGTAGTTTCTGTAGCTTGGTTACATACAGCTTATTTAGGAGGGGGATAATCCTGCAAAATGTTAAAGTGAAGGTTTTCGAAGGCGCTTTATACTTCGCTTTGTTTTTAAGTTGAAAGTATTTACATACGTTATGCTGCATAACAGATAAGCGGACAATAACATGACAGTTAACGAGTCTTTGTCTTGGAATTGATTAAGTTTTAACTTCCCTAAACCTGCGTTTCTAAGAATTTAATTTTTCCTCAGATGCGCAGCTGTGGCAGGATCTTAGAAGACTTGGAGAAGCATGACTTTGATTGTGCTTCCGTGGGAGGAATGAAGTGTGTTTATATGATGTTTCACTCAGCACTCTACGAGATACAAAGTTTGTATTATATACATATATTTAACTCATCTGTAGTTAATGCTTATTAATAATTTAAAGTTCATTATGCTGACAAAGACAACTGATCAATGACAAATATAATATTACATTGAGAATTATACAGTACATACTGTAACAGAATAGTGTTCTGTTTACTCCAAATAAATATTTTTATATTTTTGGAACTATTAATTTCTCAAGAACACTGGTTTCCAGACTGGAGGCCATAGTCCCCTGGGGGAGGGCCTTTTTGCTATATGTAAGGGCCATAGATTGAGGCAGTGTACAGGTTATGGTACCAGAGGGGACCTGTACTGAGTGTAGGGGCCATAGGTTGAGTCAGTGTACAGGTTATGGTACCAGAGGGGACCTGTACTGAGTGTAGGGGCCATAGGTTGAGGCAGTGTACAGGTTATGGTACCAGAGGGGACCTGTACTGAGTGTAGGGGCCATAGGTTGAGGCAGTGTACAGGTTATGGTCCCAGAGGGGACCTGTACTGAGGTTAGGGGTCATAGGTTGAGGCAGTGTGCAGGTTATGGTACCAGAGGGGACCTGTACTGAGTGTAGGGGCCATAGGTTGAGGCAGTGTACAGGTTATGGTACCAGAGGGGACCTGTACTGAGTGTAGGGGCCATAGGTTGAGGCAGTGTACAGGTTATGGTCCCAGAGGGGACCTGTACTGAGGTTAGGGGTCATAGGTTGAGGCAGTGTGCAGGTTATGGTACCAGAGGGGACCTGTACTGAGTGTAGGGGCCATAGGATGAGGCAGTGTACAGGTTATGGTACCAGAGGGGACCTGTACTGAGTGTAGGGGCCATAGGTTGAGGCAGTGTACAGGTTATGGTACCAGAGGGGACCTGTACTGAGTGTAGGGGACATAGGATGAGGCAGTGTACAGGTTATGGTCCCAGAGGGGACCTGTACTGAGTGTAGGGGACATAGGATGAGGCAGTGTTCAGGTTATGGTCCCAGAGCGGACCTGTACTGAGTGTAAGGGGCATAGGTTGAGGCAGTGTACAGGTTATGGTCCCAGAGGGGACCTGTACTGAGTGTAGGGGACATAGGATGAGGCAGTGTTCAGGTTATGGTCCCAGAGCGGACCTGTACTGAGTGTAAGGGGCATAGGTTGAGGCAGTGTTCAGGTTATGGTCCCAGAGGGGACCTGTACTGAGTGTAGGGGCCATAGGTTGAGGCAGTGTTCAGGTTATGGTACCAGAGGGGACCTGTGCTGAGTGTAGCGGGCGGCCATTAATTAGGACAATATATGAAAAAGAAGTAATGACCATAAAGAATTTTCAAACCACTGCTTTAGAAAATATACAGTTGCAGGAATAATATAGTTTAGTATTTGTTATTTAGAAGATAATTCTACACATGATCTGGCATGGAGGACTTATTTCGTTTGTTTTACATTACTTGTTTATTTCCAGCACAATGTACAGTCAAGGATGAAGAAGTGGTTCTCTGTTCACAGAAGAGTGAGGTCATGTAAGTACAAGTTTGTGTTTGATAATTAACATTTAATTACAGACTCAGTATGGGACTGTGGCATACAGTAGGAAGGCCTGCAATATTTAGCCTGACAAATGTTGAAAGATCACCAAGTATGTAGTTAGTGAAGCATCGTTCATTTACGCTGCTGCAGCCTCGTGCGTAACTAATATTATTGATAACATTTACGCTGCTGCAGCCTCGTGCGTAACTAATATTATTGATAACATTTACGCTGCTGCAGCCTCGTGCGTAACTAATATTATTGATAACATTTACGCTGCTGCAGCCTCGTGCGTAACTAATATTATTGATAACATTTACGCTGCGGCAGCCTCGTGCGTAACTAATATTATTGATAACATTTACGCTGCTGCAGCCTCGTGCGTAACTAATATTATTGATAACATTTACGCTGCTGCAGCCCCGTGCGTAACTAATATTATTGATAACATTTACGCTGCTGCAGCCCCGTGCGTAACTAATATTATTGATAACATTTACGCTGCGGCAGCCTCATGCGTAACTAATATTATTGATAACATTTACGCTGCGGCAGCCTCGTGCGTAACTAATATTATTGATAACATTTACGCTGCTACAGCCCCGTGCGTAACTAATATTATTGATAACATTTACGCTGCTGCAGCCCCGTGCGTAACTAATATTATTGATAACATTTACGCTGCGGCAGCCTCATGCGTAACTAATATTATTGATAACATTTACGCTGCTGCAGCCCCGTGCGTAACTAATATTATTGATAACATTTACGCTGCTGCAGCCTATATATATATATATATATATATATATATATATATATATATATATATATATATATATATATATCTGGTGGTGGCAGTATGATACTTACAAGAGACTAGATTCCTGCCTTGGTCAGCCCTAAGAGTCGCTGTAGCCGACCTCTGGTGAGGTGGCGCCTAGAAATCAGCGCCATCTATTGTGATACAACTTGTATGTCATTGCCAGAGTCCATAAGTGGTATTTCCTAGTTTCACAAGTACCGGCCAGTTTACTGATAACGTGTCTGTATCCACAGAGGCGACGTAGGGCTGCAGTGGTACAGAGACAAGCAATCAACACAGGGCAGCCTGTTATCTCTCTACTCAATTCTGCTTTACATGAGCAGTGAGCCGCTGCCGAAGAGGAACTGAGTAGTGTCTACTGTCTGCCTGTGAAGTGGCAGTGAAAGAATTCGGTGTATCTCAGGACTGGCTAGAGGAAGAGACGACCGACAGTGAGGTGCTACGGAGGAGTGGAACTAGCTAGTTGCAAGAAGCTCCTGCCAGGGGTTCGCTACCCCTGTATTTATTCGTGTAGAGGCCCAGCAGCGCGAGGCTGATGTTCTCTGCCAGCACCAGGCTGGAGAGTGAGTGTGGGCGTTCACAAGGAGCACCAAGTGAGACTGTAGATAGACTGGCCCATGGCTAGGGTAGACTCGTTGGTGTTTCCCAGTACTGGTTGAGGACGGTACTGTGTGTTGAGGAAACACGGAAGTTGACAAAGCTGCATTACACGAGCATCGAGGAGCGCTTAGTGTCCTATGAGAGAGCGACACATGTGTATATATCAGTGTAGTAATACTTCGTTTATGATTTTACATTTTCTATTTAAGGTGATGGGAAAGTGGTGATAAGTGGAGTGAATATATTGATAAAGGATGAAGTGTTGTATTCCTTTAAACCCCCCCCCCCCCTTTTTTATTACTTGCATTACCAAGCCCACTCCTTGAAAGCCACTACCAACTTGGGGTCGGATACTATCATTCTGGTTCCACCATCAAAGAACCCGGTTGCGACTAATAGTGGCCGTAAGACCATCTTGTTCTGTAATGATATTGAAGTGAATACTTGTTATATTGAGAACGTGAATATATTTTTGAATTATTTGATATTATACATGTTTTATATGTGCATGTTTATTTATCCTGATCTTTTTTATTATACTTGTTTGCCCTACATAGGTCCACTCTGGTGTATTACTTTTAAAGATAGTGAAATTACCATAGACTATTTTATATTGCTGTCCATTTATACACAAGCTGTGCGAACTAGCTAGGTAACAATGACCCCCCCTGGAGCCTGGTCCCCCTCATGGCTCGTATGAGGTGAGGACCACCCTGGAGCCTGGTCCCCCTCATGGCTCGTATGAGGTGAGGACCACCCTGGAGCCTGGTCCCCCTCATGGCTCGTATGAGGTGAGGACCACCCTGGAGCCTGGTCCCCCTCATGGCTCGTATGAGGTGACCACCCTGGAGCCTGGTCCCCCTCATGGCTCGTATGAGGTGACCACCCTGGAGCCTGGTCCCCCTCATGGCTCGTATGAGGTGAGGACCCCCTGGAGCCTGGTCCCCCTCATGGCTTGTATGAGGTGAGGACCACCCTGGAGCCTGGTCCCCCTCATGGCTCGTATGAGGTGAGGACCACCCTGGAGCCTGGTCCCCCTCATGGCTCGTATGAGGTGAGGACCACCCTGGAGCCTGGTCCCCCCCATGGCTCGTATGAGGTGACCACCCTGGAGCCTGGTCCCCCTCATGGCTCGTATGAGGTGAGGACCACCCTGGAGCCTGGTCCCCCTCATGGCTCGTATGAGGTGAGGACCACCCTGGAGCCTGGTCCCCCTCATGGCTCGTATGAGGTGAGGACCCACCCTGGAGCCTGGTCCCCCTCATGGCTCGTATGAGGTGAGGACCACCCTGGAGCCTGGTCCCCCTCATGGCTCGTATGAGGTGACCACCCTGGAGCCTGGTCCCCCTCATGGCTCGTATGAGGTGAGGACCCCCCTGGAGCCTGGTCCCCCTCATCGCTCGTATGAGGTGAGGACCCCCCTGGAGCCTGGTCCCCCTCATGGCTCGTATGAGGTGAGGACCACCCTGGAGCCTGGTCCCCCTCATAGCTCGTATGAGGTGAGGACCACCCTGGAGCCTGGTCCCCCTCATGGTTCGTATGAGGTGAGGACCACCCTGGAGCCTGGTCCCCCTCATGGCTCGTATGAGGTGAGGACCACCCTGGAGCCTGGTCCCCCTCATGGCCCGTATGAGGTGAGGACCACCCTGGAGCCTGGACCCCCTCATGGCTCGTATGAGGTGAGGACCCCCCTGGAGCCTGGTCCCCCTCATGGCTCGTATGAGGTGAGGACCACCCTGGAGCCTGGTCCCCCTCATGGCTCGTATGAGGTGAGGACCACCCTGGAGCCTGGTCCCCCTCATGGCTCGCATGAGGTGACCACCCTGGAGCCTGGTCCCCCTCATGGCCCGTATGAGGTGAGGACCACCCTGGAGCCTGGTCCCCCTCATGGCTCGTATGAGGTGAGGACCACCCTGGAGCCTGGTCCCCCTCATGGCTTGTATGAGGTGAGGACCACCCTGGAGCCTGGTCCCCCTCATGGCTTGTATGAGGTGAGGACCACCCTGGAGCCTGGTCCCCCTCATGGCTCGTATGAGGTGAGGACCACCCTGGAGCCTGGACCCCCTCATGGCATGTATGAGGTGAGGACCCCCCCCTGGAGCCTGGTCCCCCTCATGGCTCGTATGAGGTGACCACCCTGGAGCCTGGTCCCCCTCATGGCCCGTATGAGGTGAGGACCACCCTAGAGCCTGGTCCCCCTCATGGCTCGCATGAGGTGGGGACCACCCTGGAGCCTGGTCCCCCTCATGGCCCGTATGAGGTGAGGACCACCCTGGAGCCTGGTCCCCCTCATGGCTCGTATGAGGTGAGGACCCCCGTGGAGCCTGGTCCCCCTCATGGCTCGTATGAGGCGAGGACCCACCCTGGAGCCTGGTCCCCCTCATGGCTCGTATGAGGTGAGGACCACCCTGGAGCCTGGTCCCCCTCATGGCTCGTAAGAGGTGAGGACCACCCTGGAGCCTGGTCCCCCTCATGGCTCGTATGAGGTGAGGACCACCTTGGAGCCTGGTCCCCCTCATGGCTCGTGTGAGGTGAGGACCCCCCTGGAGCCTGGTCCCCCTCATGGCTCGTATGAGGTGAGGACCACCCTGGAGCCTGGTCCCCCTCATGGCTCGTATGAGGTGAGGACCACACTGGAGCCTGGTCCCCCTCATGGCTCGTAAGAGGTGAGGACCACCCTGGAGCCTGGTCCCTCTGATGGCTAGAGTCCCACAGTAATATTCATCATGAGAACTATTGTACTCATATTGTATGAGAGTTTTGCTTTAGTGCTGAGAGCAACAAACTCCGGGTTGGTCAAGAAGCTCCAACACTGAGTACATCTTCAAGTGTAACTCTACACAGTGGAGCCTGGCCACAATGGCTGCCGTTGAGGGCCTCACATCTTCAAGTGTAACTCTACACAGTGGAGCCTGACCACAATGGCTGCCGTTGAGGGCCTCACATCTTCAAGTGTAACTCTACACAGTGGAGCCTGACCACAATGGCTGCCGTTGAGGGCCTCACATCTTCAAGTGTAACTCTACACAGTGGAGCCTGACCACAATGGCTGCCGTTGAGGGCCTCACATCTTCAAGTGTAACTCTACACAGTGGAGCCTGGCCACAATGACTGCCGTTGAGGGCCTCACATCTTCAAGTGTAACTCTACACAGTGGAGCCTGGCCACAATGGCTGCCGTTGAGGGCCTCACATCTTCAAGTGTAACTCTACACAGTGGAGCCTGACCACAATGGCTGCCGCTGAGGGACTCACATCTTCAAGTGTAAATACTGAAGCCTCATGACTCCTATTTCTTCAGTAGACGCCAACAAGAACTACGAGAATAATAAAGTGTTAAAACTGTAAACACTTGAGAGATAAAGAGCCAAAAATCTCTGGAAATTATTGGATGTTAAACAGTTGAGAAAATTTGAATATAAACATATTTCTGGACGGTTGGGAGCAGTGTTGCCACCTCAGCGTCCTGCCTTTTGGCGCCCTAATTTGCTCCCAAACTTGGACATGTCCAGAAATATTGCCACAAAAACTGTTCAGTTTTTTCAGGAGACATATTCGTAGGTGTTGTAGGAAGATGGTGTAAAGTTTATTTATAAGTTGTGAAGGAGTATTGCATATTGTTTGAGAGGTGAAGTTGGTAATTGTGTGGAGGCGCGAGTGGCAAGAGTAGGCGGAGCGCGGCGGCGTCAGTTGCTGGACGACGACGGACGAGGACGGACGCCGCCGCTCCTCTTCCTTCACCTGCTGCTCCTACTCACCCACCTCACACCTCACAATGGGCGCCGTGGGCTCCACCTCACAGCTCCGCCGCAGTGTCTCCACTGAGGTAATTAGCGCCACCTTCTTCTTCCTCACTAAATACATCAATTGTCATTAAGACTTGCGGCCGCAACCTCTTAATTCTTGAGCCCAACGTCTTATTGTCTAAGGTAAAGCTGCTCCTTGTCTAAGGTAAAGCTGCTCCTTGTCTAAGGTAAAGCTGCTCCTTGTCTAAGGTAAAGCTGCTCCTTGTCTAAGGTAAAGCTGCACCTTGTCTAGGGTAAAGCTGCTCCTGCTTGACTAAGGTAAAGCTGCTGCTTGTCTAAGGTAAAGCTGCACCTTGTCTAGGGTAAAGCTGCTCCTTGTCTAAGGTAAAGCTGCTCCTTGTCTAAGGTAAAGCTGCTCCTTGTCTAGGGTAAAGCTGCTCCTTGTCTAAGGTAAAGCTGCTCCTTGTCTAAGGTAAAGCTGCTGCTTGTCTAAGGTAAAGCTGCACCTTGTCTAGGGTAAAGCTGCTCCTGCTTGACTAAGGTAAAGCTGCTGCTTGTCTAAGGTAAAGCTGCACCTTGTCTAGGGTAAAGCTGCTCCTTGTCTAGGGTAAAGCTGCTCCTGCTTGACTAAGGTAAAGCTGCTCCTTGTCTAAGGTAAAGCTGCTCCTTGTCTAAGGTAAAGCTGCTGCTTGTCTAAGGTAAAGCTGCTTGTCTAGGGGTAAAGCTGCTCCTTGTCTAAGGTAAAGCTGCTGCTTGTCTACGGTAATGCTGCTCCTTGTCTAGGGTAAAGCTGCTCCTTGTCTAAGGTAAAGCTGCTGCTTGTCTAAGGTAAAGCTGCTCCTTGTCTAGGGTAAAGCTGCTCCTTGTCTAAGGTAAAGCTGCTTCTTGTCTAGGGGTAAAGCTGCTGCTTGTCTAAGGTAAAGCTGCTGCTTGTCTAAGGTAAAGCTGCTCCTTGTCTAGGGTAAAGCTGCTCCTTGTCTAAGGTAAAGCTGCTGCTTGTCTAAGGTAAAGCTGCTCCTTGTCTAGGGTAAAGCTGCTCCTTGTCTAAGGTAAAGCTGCTGCTTGTCTAGGGGTAAAGCTGCTGCTTGTCTAAGGTAAAGCTGCTGCTTGTCTAAGGTAAAGCTGCTCCTTGTCTAGGGTAAAGCTGCTCCTTGTCTAAGGTAAAACTGCTCCTTGTCTAAGGTAAAGCTGCTCCTTGTCTAAGGTAAAGCTGCTACTTGTCTAAGGATGAGCTGCTCCTTCTCTAAGGTAAAGCTGCTGCTCCTCTAAGGTAAAGCTGCTCCTGCTTGTCTAAGGTAAAGCTCCTCCTGCTTGCCTAAGGTAAAGCTGCTCCTTCTCTAAGGTAAAGCTCCTCTAAGGTAAAGCTGGTGCTTGTCTAGGGTAAAGCTGCCGCTTGTCTAAGGTAAAGCTCCTCTTGCTTGCCTAAGGTAAAGCTGCTCCTTGTCTAAGGTAAAGCTGCTCCTTGTCTAAGGTAAAGCTGCTCCTTGTCTAAGGTAAAGCTGCTCCTTCTCTAAGGTAAAGCTGCTGTTTGTCTAAGGTAAAGCTGCTCCTTCTCCAAGGTAAAGCTGCTCCTTCTCTAAGGTAAAGCTGCTCCTGCTTGTCTAAGGTAAAGCTGCTCCTTCTCTAAGGTAAAGCTGCTCCTCTAAGGTAAAGCTGCTCCTTCTCTAGAGTAAAGCTGCTCCTTGTCTAAGGTAAAGCTGCTGCTCGTCTTAGATAAAGCTGCTCCTGCTTGTCTAAGGTAAAGCTCCTCCTGCTTGCCTAAGGTAAAGCTACTCCTCAAAGGTAAAGCTGATCCTTCTCTAAGGTAAAGCTGCTCCTTCTCTAAGGTAAAGCTGGTGCTTGTCTAGGGTAAAGCTGCCGCTTGTCTAAGGTAAAGCTGCTGCGTGTCTAAGGTAAAGCTGCTCCTTGTCTAAGGTAAAGCTGCTCCTTCTCTAAGGTAAAGCTGCTACTTCTCTAAGGTAAAGCTGCTCCTTCTCTAAGGTAAAGCTGCTCCTCTAAGGTAAAGCTGCTCCTTGTCTAAGTTAAAGCTGCTCCTTGTCTAAGGTAAAGCTGCTCCTTGTCTAGGGTAAAGCTGCTCCTTGTCTAAGGTAAAGCTGCTCCTTGTCTAAGGTAAAGCTGCTGCTTGTCTAAGGTAAAGCTGCACCTTGTCTAGGGTAAAGCTGCTCCTGCTTGACTAAGGTAAAGCTGCTGCTTGTCTAAGGTAAAGCTGCACCTTGTCTAGGGTAAAGCTGCTCCTTGTCTAGGGTAAAGCTGCTCCTGCTTGACTAAGGTAAAGCTGCTCCTTGTCTAAGGTAAAGCTGCTCCTTGTCTAATGTAAAGCTGCTGCTTGTCTAAGGTAAAGCTGCTTCTTGTCTAGGGGTAAAGCTGCTCCTTGTCTAAGGTAAAGCTGTTGCTTGTCTAAGGTAATGCTGCTCCTTGTCTAGGGTAAAGCTGCTCCTTGTCTAAGGTAAAGCTGCTGCTTGTCTAAGGTAAAGCTGCTCCTTGTCTAGGGTAAAGCTGCTCCTTGTCTAAGGTAAAGCTGCTTCTTGTCTAGGGGTAAAGCTGCTGCTTGTCTAAGGTAAAGCTGCTGCTTGTCTAAGGTAAAGCTGCTCCTTTTCTAGGGTAAAGCTGCTCCTTGTCTAAGG
Source organism: Procambarus clarkii (assembly GCF_040958095.1). Classification (NCBI taxonomy): domain Eukaryota; kingdom Metazoa; phylum Arthropoda; class Malacostraca; order Decapoda; family Cambaridae; genus Procambarus; species Procambarus clarkii. The sequence goes on along the minus strand of NC_091183.1, from coordinate 2,866,986 downwards.
TAAAGCTGCTGCTTGTCTAAGGTAAAGCTGCTCCTTGTCTAGGGTAAAGCTGCTCCTTGTCTAAGGTAAAGCTGCTTCTTGTCTAGGGGTAAAGCTGCTGCTTGTCTAAGGTAAAGCTGCTGCTTGTCTAAGGTAAAGCTGCTCCTTGTCTAGGGTAAAGCTGCTCCTTGTCTAAGGTAAAACTGCTCCTTGTCTAAGGTAAAGCTGCTCCTTGTCTAAGGTAAAGCTGCTCCTCTAGGGTAAAGCTGCTCCTTCTCTAAGGTAAAGCTGCTACTTGTCTAAGGATGAGCTGCTCCTTCTCTAAGGTAAAACTGCTGCTCCTCTAAGGTAAAGCTGCTCCTGCTTGTCTAAGGTAAAGCTCCTGCTTGCCTAAGGTAAAGCTGCTCCTTCTCTAAGGTAAAGCTCCTCCTCTAAGGTAAAGCTGGTGCTTGTCTAGGGTAAAGCTGCCGCTTGTCTAAGGTAAAGCTCCTCTTGCTTGCCTAAGGTAAAGCTGCTCCTTGTCTAAGGTAATGCTGCTCCTCTAAGGTAAAGCTGCTCCTTCTCTAAGGTAAAGCTGCTGTTTGTCTAAGGTAAAGCTGCTCCTTCTCCAAGGTAAAGCTGCTCCTTCTCTAAGGTAAAGCCGCTCCTCTAAGGTAAAGCTGCTCCTGCTTGTCTAAGGTAAAGCTGCTCCTTCTCTAAGGTAAAGCTGCTCCTTGTCAAAGGTAAAGCTGCTGCTTGTCTAAGGTAAAGCTGCTCCTCTAAGGTAAAGCTGCTCCTTCTCTAGAGTAAAGCTGCTCCTTGTCTAAGGTAAAGCTGCTCCTTGTCTAAGGTAAAGCTGCTCCTGCTTGTCTAAGGTAAAGCTACTTCTCAAAGGTAAAGCTGCTCCTTCTCTAAGGTAAAGCTGCTCCCTCTCTAAGGTAAAGCTGGTGCGTGGCTTAGGTAATGTTGCTGCTTGTCTAAGGTAAAGCTGCTCCTTCTCTAAGGTAAAGCTGCTGCTCGTCTTAGATAAAGCTGCTCCTGCTTGTCTAAGGTAAAGCTCCTCCTGCTTGCCTAAGGTAAAGCTACTCCTTCTCAAAGGTAAAGCTGATCCTTCTCTAAGGTAAAGCTGCTCCTTCTCTAAGGTAAAGCTGGTGCTTGTCTAGGGTAAAGCTGCCGCTTGTCTAAGGTAAAGCTGCTGCTTGTCTAAGGTAAAGCTGCTCCTTGTCTAAGGTAAAGCTGCTCCTTCTCTAAGGTAAAGCTGCTACTTCTCTAAGGTAAAGCTGCTCCTTCTCTATGGTAAAGCTGCTCCTCTAAGGTAAAGCTGCTCCTTGTCTAAGTTAAAGCTGCTCCTTGTCTAAGGTAAAGCTGCTCCATGTCTAAGGTAAAGCTGCTCCTGCTTGGCTAAGGTAAAGCTGCTCCTTCTCTAAGGTAAAGCTGCTCTAAGGTAAAGCTGGTGCTTGTCTAGGATAAAGCTGCCGCTTGTCTAAGGTAAAGCTGCTGCTTGTCTAAGGTAAAGCTGCTCCTTCTCTAAGGTAAAGCTGGTGCTTGTCTAAGGTAAAGCTGCTCCTTCTCTAAAGTAAAGCTGCCCCTTCTCTAAGGTAAAGCTGGTGCTTGTCTAAGGTAAAGCTGGTGCATGGCTTAGGTAAAGTTGCTGCTTGTCTAAGGTAAAGCTGCTCCTTCTCTAAGGTAAAGCTGCTGCTCGTCTAAGGTAATGCTGCTGCTTGTCTAAGGTAAAGCTGCTGCTTGTCTAAGGTAAAGCTGCCGCTTGTCTAAGGTAAAGCTGCCGCTTGTCTAAGGTAAAGCTGCTGCTTGTCTAAGGTAAAGTTGCTCCTTGTCTAAGGTAAAGCTGCTGCTTGTCTAAGGTAAAGCTGCTCCTCTAAGGTAAAGCTGCTCCTTCTCTAAGGTAAAGCTGCTGCTTGTCTAAGGTAAAGGTGCTCCTTCTCTAAGGTAAAGCTGCTACTTCTCTAAGATAAAGCTGCTCCTTCTCTAAGGTAAAGCTGCTCCTCTAAGGTAAAGCTTCTCCTTGTCTAATGTAAAGCTGCTCCATGTCTAAGGTAAAGCTGCTCCTGCTTGTCTAAGGTAAAGCTGCTCCTTCTCTAAGGTAAAGCTGCTCCTCTAAGGTAAAGCTGGTGCTTGTCTTGGGTAAAGCTGGTGCTTGTCTTGGGTAAAGCTGCCGCTTGTCTAAAGTAAAGCTGCTCCTGCTTGTGTAAGGTAAAGCTGCTCCTTGTCTAAGGTAAAGCTGCTCCTTGTCTAAGGTAAAGCTGCTCCTTGTCTAAGGTAAAGCTGCTCCTTCTCTAAGGTAAAGCTGCTCCTTCTCTAAGGTAAAGCTGCTCCTTCTCTAAGGTAAAGCTGCTCCTTCTCTAAGGTAAAGCTCTTCCTCTAAGGTAAAGCTGCTCCTTCTCTAAGGTAAAGCTCCTCCTTCTCTAAGGTAAAGCTCCTCCTTCTCTAAGGTAAAGCTCCTCTTTCTCTAAGGTACAGCTGCTCTTTCTCTTAGGTAAAGCTGCTGCTTCTCTAAGGTAAAGCTGCTCCTTCTCTAAGGTAAAGCTCCTGCTGCTTGTCTAAGGTAAAGCTCGTGCTGCTTGTATAAGATAAAGTTGTTGCTTATCTAAGGTAAAGCTGCCGCTTGTCTAAGGTAAAGCTGCCGCTTGTCTAAGGTAAAGCTGCTGCTTGTCTAAGGTAAAGCTGCTGCTGCTTGTCTAAGGTAAAGCTGCTGCTGCTTGTCTAAGGTAAAGCTGCTGCTGCTTGTCTAAGGTAAAGCTGCTGGTGCTTGTCTAAGGTAAAGCTGCTGGTGCTTGTCTAAGGTAAAGCCGGTGCTGCTTGTCTGAGGTAAAGCCGGTGTTGCTTGTCTAAGGTAAAGCTGCTGTTTGTCTAAGGTAAAACTGCTGCTTGTCTAAGGTAAAGCTACGGTAAAGCTGGTGCTTGTGGGGCAGTCAAGTTAAAGCTGGTGCTTGTGGGGCAGTAAAGTCAAGGTATAGCTGGTGCTTGTGGAGCAGTAAAGTCAAGGTAAAGCTGGTGCTTGTGAAGCAGTAAAAACAAGGTAAAGCTGCTGTTTGTGGAGCTGTAAAGACAAGGGAAAGCTGCTGCTTGTGGGCCAGTAAAGACAAGATAAAGCTGGTGCTTGTGTGGCAGTAAAGTCAAGGTAAAGCTGGTGCTTGTGGGGCAGAAAAGTCAAGGTAAAGCTAGTGCTTGTGTGGCAGAAAAGTCAAGGTAAAGCTAGTGCTTATGGAGCAGTAAAGTCAAGGTAAAGCTAGTGCTTGTGGGGCAGTAAAGTCAAGGTAAAGCCGGTGCTTGTGTAGATGTATTGTAAAGGCAAAGTAAAGCAGGTGCAAGTCTCATACACAATCATCTCCATTATGATAAAGACTAATACGCAATCATCTTCATTGTAACAAGCCTCAGTACACAATCTTCATTATAAGAAGCCTCAGTACACAATCTTCATTGTAACAACTCAGTGCACAATCTTCATTGTAACAAGCCTCAGTACACAATCTTCATTGTAACAAGCCTCAGTACACAATCTTCATTGTAACAAGCCTCAGTACACAATCTTCATTGTAACAAGCCTCGGTACACAATCTTCATTGTAACAAGCCTCAGTACACAATCTTCATTGTAACAAGCCTCAGTACACAATCTTCATTGTAACAAGCCTCAGTACACAATCTTCATTGTAACAAGCCTCGGTACACAATCTTCATTGTAACAAGCCTCGGTACACAATCTTCATTGTAACAAGCCTCAGTACACAATCTTCATTGTAACAAGCCTCAGTACACAATCTTCATTGTAACAAGCCTCAGTACACAATCTTCATTATAACAAGCCTCAGTACACAATCTTCATTGTAACAAGCCTCAGTACACAATCTTCATTGTAACAAGCCTCAGTACACAATCTTCATTGTAACAAGCCTCAGTACACAATCTTCATTGTAACAAGCCTCGGTACACAATCTTCATTGTAACAAGCCTCAGTACACAATCTTCATTGTAACAAGCCTCAGTACACAATCTTCATTGTAACAAGCCTCAGTACACAATCTTCATTGTAACAAGCCTCGGTACACAATCTTCATTGTAACAAGCCTCGGTACACAATCTTCATTGTAACAAGCCTCAGTACACAATCTTCATTGTAACAAGCCTCAGTACACAATCTTCATTGTAACAAGCCTCGGTACACAATCTTCATTGTAACAAGCCTCAGTACACAATCTTCATTGTAACAAGCCTCAGTACACAATCTTCATTGTAACAAGCCTCAGTACACAATCTTCATTATAACAAGCCTCAGTACACAATCTTCATTGTAACAAGCCTCAGTACACAATCTTCATTGTAACAAGCCTCAGTACACAATCTTCATTGTAACAAGCCTAAGTACACAATCTTCATTGTGATAAGTCTCGCTATATTATCTTCATTCTAAGCTTCACTCCATAATCATCATTGCTACATAGTCTCAAATGACACATTTCTAGTCCTTACTAGCTGAGTAAATTCTTCATTGTAACCCTCACACCACATTCACATTTCTAGTCCCTACTAGGTAAATAAATTCTTCATTGTAACCCTCACAACACATTCACATTTCTAGTCCTTACTAGGTAAATAAATTCTTCATTGTAACCCTCACACCACATTCACATTTCTAGTCCTTACTAGGTAGTAAATTCTTCATTGTAACAAACCTCAATACACAACCTCCGTTGTGACAAGCCTCAGTACACAATCTTCATTGTAACAAGCCTCGCTATATTATCTTCATTCTAAGCTTCACTCCATAATCATCATTGCTACATAGTCTCAAAACACACATTTCTAGTCCTTACTAGCTGAGTAAATTCTTCATTGTAACCCTCACACCACATTCACATTTCTAGTCCTTACTAGCTGAGTAAATTCTTCATTGTAACCCTCACAACACATTCACATTTCTAGTCCTTACTAGATAGTAAATTCTTCATTGTAACCCTCACACCACATTCACATTTCTAGTCCCAACTAGGTAAATGAATTCTTCATTGTAACACTAAACACAAGCTCTATCACTAGCAATCACCTATACACTCTTCATGTTAAGTAACAACACAGTCATCATTGTCCGTCTTACCTCACAATCCTCATCAGTGTAAATATCTCTTCTCAATTGTCATCATTGTCCGTCTTACCTCACAATCCTCATCAGTGTAAGTATCTCTTCTCAATTGTCATCATTGTCCGTCTTACTTCATATTCTTCATGACTGCATCTCGCTTCACAATTTTGGTTGTAAGACTACTACATCTTAAATATAACTACACACTCTTCATCATTGTGAGTCCTGTTACAGTCATCATCATTGTTAGTCTCGTTACACACAATCTTCACCATTGTAAGTGCCACTTTACAATCATCATTGTAAGTCTCACTACAAAATATTCATCATTATAAGTCTGAATTCACATTCATAATTGTAAGTAACACTTTACAATCTTCATGTAAGACTCACTACACAATCAGTGTAAGTCTCACTTTACAATCTTCATTGTAAGTCTCACTTTACAGTCTTCATCATGTCTCATCACTCAATGTTTATCATTGTAAGTCTCACTTTACAATCTGCATCATTGTACGTTTCACTACATTATGAGTGTAAGTTTCACTTTACATTCATCATTGTCTCACTTTACAATGTAAGGCTCACTACACAATCTTCATCATTGTAAGTCTCTTTACAATCATCATCTTGCCCGACAGACCACTGGAACATTATCTAACACAGTGTACAGTTACAACCACAACAGACCACTGGAACATTATCTATCACAGTGCACAGTTAGAGCCACAACAGACCACTGGAACATTATCTAACAGTGCACAGTTACAACCACAACAGACCACTGGAACATTATCTAACACAGTGCACAGTTACAGCCACAACAGACCACTGGAACATTATCTATCACAGTGCACAGTTACAACCACAACAGACCACTGGAACATTATCTATCACAGTGCACAGTTACAACCACAACAGACCACTGGAACATTATCTATCACAGTGCACAGTTACAACCACAACAGACCACTGGAACATTATCTAACACAGTGCACAGTTAGCCACAACAGACCTCTGGAACATTATCTAACACAGTGCACAGTTACAGCCACAACAGACCACTGGAACATTATCTAACACAGTGCACAGTTACTGCCACAACAGACCACTGGAACATTATCTATCACAGTGCACAGTTACAGCCACAACAGACCACTGGAACATTATCTAACACAGTGCACAGTTATAACCACAACAGACCACTGGAACATTATTTATCCCAGTGCACAGTTACAACCACAACAGACCACTGGAACATTATCTAACACAGTGCACAGTTACAGCCACAACAGACCACTGGAACATTATCTAACACAGTGCACAGTTACAACCACAACAGACCACTGGAACATTATCTAACACAGTGCACAGTTACAGCCACAACAGACCACTGGAACATTATCTATCACAGTGCACAGTTACAACCACAACAGACCACTGGAACATTATCTAACAGTGCACAGTTACAACCACAACAGACCACTGGAACATTATCTAACACAGTGCACAGTTACAGCCACAACAGACCACTGGAACATTATCTAACACAGTGCACAGTTATAGCCACAACAGCCCACTGGAACATTATCTATCACAGTGCACAGTTAGAGCCACAACAGACCACTGGAACATTATCTAACACAGTGCACAGTTACAACCACAACAGACTACTGGAACATTATCTAACACAGTGCACAGTTACAGCCACAACAGACCACTGGAACATTATCTATCACAGTGCACAGTTACAACCACAACAGACCACTGGAACATTATCTATCACAGTGCACAGTTACAACCACAACAGACCACTGGAACATTATCTATCACAGTGCACAGTTACAACCACAACAGACCACTGGAACATTATCTAACACAGTGCACAGTTACAGCCACAACAGACCACTGGAACATTATCTAACACAGTGCACAGTTAGCCACAATAGACCACTGGAACATAATCTAACACAGTGCACAGTTACAGCCACAACAGACCACTGGAACATTATCTAACACAGTGCACAGTTACAGCCACAACAGACCACTGGAACATTATCTATCACAGTGCACAGTTACAGCCACAACAGACCACTGGAACATTATCTAACACAGTGCACAGTTATAACCACAACAGACCACTGGAACATTATTTATCCCAGTGCACAGTTACAACCACAACAGACCACTGGAACATTATCTAACACAGTGCACAGTTACAGCCACAACAGACCACTGGAACATTATCTAACACAGTGCACAGTTACAACCACAACAGACCACTGGAACATTATCTAACACAGTGCACAGTTACAGCCACAACAGACCACTGGAACATTATCTATCACAGTGCACAGTTACAACCACAACAGACCACTAGAACATTATCTAACACAGTGCACAGTTACAGCCACAACAGACCACTGGAACATTATCTAACACAGTGCACAGTTACAGTTACAGCCACAACAGACCACTGGAACATTATCTAACACAGTGCACAGTTATAACCACAACAGACCACTGGAACATTATTTATCCCAGTGCACAGATACAACCACAACAGACCACTGGAACATTATCTAACACAGTGCATAGTTACAGTCACAACAGACCACTGGAACATTATCTAACACAGTGCACAGTTACAACCACAACAGACCACTGGAACATTATCTAACACAGTGCACAGTTACAGCCACAACAGACCACTGGAACATTATCTATCACAGTGCACAGTTACAACCACAACAGACCACTGAAACATTATCTAACACAGTGCACAGTTACAGCCACAACAGACCACTGGAACATTATCTAACACAGTGCACAGTTACAGTTACAGCCACAACAGACCACTGGAACATTATCTAACACAGTGCACAGTTACAACCACAACAGACCACTGGAACATCTATCACAGTGCACAGTTACAGCCACAACAAACCACTGGAACATTATCTAACACAGTGCACAGTTACAACCACAACAGACCACTGGAACATTATCTAACAGTGCACAGTTACAACCACAACAGACCACTGGAACATTATCTAACACAGTGCACAGTTACAGCCACAACAGACCACTGGAACATTATCTAACACAGTGCACAGTTACAGCTACAACAGACCACTGGAACATTATCTAACACAGTGCACAGTTACAGCCACAACAGACCACTGGAACATTATCTAACACAGTGTACAGTTATAGCCACAACAGACCACTGGAACATTATCTAACACAGTGTACAGTTATAGCCACAACAGACCACTGGAACATTATCTAACACAGTGCACAGTTACAACCACATCAGACTACTGGAACATTATCTATCACAGTGCACAGTTAGAGCCACAACAGACCACTGGAACATTATCTAACAGTGCACAGTTACAACCACAACAGACCACTGGAACATTATCTAACACAGTGCACAGTTACAGCCACAACAGACCACTGGAACATTATCTATCACAGTGCACAGTTACAACCACAACAGACCACTGGAACATTATCTATCACAGTGCACAATTACAACCACAACAGACCACTGGAACATTATCTAACACAGTGCACAGTTAGCCACAACAGACCACTGGAACATTATCTAACACAGTGCACAGTTACAGCCACAACAGACCACTGGAACATTATCTAACACAGTGCACAGTTACAGCCACAACAGACCACTGGAACATTATCTATCACAGTGCACAGTTACAGCCACAACAGACCACTGGAACATTATCTAACACAGTGCACAGTTATAACCACAACAGACCACTGGAACATTATTTATCCCAGTGCACAGTTACAGCCACAACAGACCACTGGAACATTATCTAACACAGTGCACAGTTACAACCACAACAGACCACAGGAACATTATCTAACACAGTGCACAGTTAGCCACAACAGACCACTGGAACATTATCTAACACAGTGCACAGTTACAGCCACAACAGACCACTGGAACATTATCTAACACAGTGCACAGTTACAGCCACAACAGACCACTGGAACATTATCTATCACAGTGCACAGTTACAGCCACAACAGACCACTGGAACATTATCTAACACAGTGCACAGTTATAACCACAACAGACCACTGGAACATTATTTATCCCAGTGCACAGTTACAGCCACAACAGACCACTGGAACATTATCTAACACAGTGCACAGTTACAACCACAACAGACCACTGGAACATTATCTATCACAGTGCATAGTTACAGCCACAACAGACCACTGGAACATTATCTATCACAGTGCACAGTTACAGCCACAACAGACCACTGGAACATTATCTAACACAGTGCACAGTTACAAACTCATTAAGATGTCAACTTAGATTCAACAGAGCAGAAGTTGTTAAATACATGGGACAAAATCTTACTGAAGCGACCATACGAGTCATAAATACTCATACTCTGCCCAAGTAAAACAGAAACAAGCAACACTTAGTGGGCCAGCCAGAGGCTTAGGGCCCGCGTAGGAATATCCCTGCAAAATAAAATCATTGTAAGTCTCGCTTAACAATCATCACTGTAAGTCTCACTTTACAATCATCATTGCAAGTCTCATTTCACACACTACATCATTGTAAGTCTCAGCACACAATCTTCATTATTGTAAGTACCACTCTACAATCTTGATCGTTGTAAGTCTCACTACACAATCTTTATCATTGTTAGTCTAACTTTATAATCTTCATCAGTGTAAGTTTCACTACAGATTCTTCATTGTAAGTTTCACTACAGATTCTTCATTGTAAGTTTCACTACAGATTCTTCATTGTAAGTCTCATTTTACAATCTTTATCATTGTAAGCCTCAATTTACATTCTTCATTATTTAAGTTTACAATGTTCATTATAAGTCATTTTACAATCTCCATCATTGTAAGTCTCACTACACAATCTTCATCATTGTAAGTCTACACATTCTTCATCGTATTGTAAGTCTCACTTGATAATCTTCATTTGTAAGTCTCACTTGACAATCTTCATTGTAAGTCTCACTTTACAGTCTTCATCGTGTCTCATCACTCAATGTTCATCATTGTAAGTCTCACTTTTCAATCTGCGACTCACTTTACATTCATCATTGTGTCCCACTTTACAATGTAAGTCTCACTACACAATTTTCATCATTGTAGATTACTTTAAGTTGCACTACACAATCTTCATCATTGTAAGTCTCACTTTACAGTATTCATCATTGTAAGTCTCACTCTTCAATATACATCATTGTAAGTGTCACTATACAATTTTCATCATTGTAAGTATCACTTTACAATTTTCATCATTGTATCACTTTACAATCTGCATCATTGTAAGTCTCACTTCACATTTTTCATCATTGTAAGTATCACATTACAGTCTTTGTCATTGTAAGTCATTTACAGTCTTCATCATTGTAAGTCTCACTACTCAATATTCATTATTGTAAGTCTTACTACACATTCTTCATTGTAAGTAACTTTACAATCTTCATTGTAAGCCTCACTTTATAGTCATTGTAAGTCGCACTTAACAAACTTCCTCATTGTAAGTCACACTACACAATCTTCATCGCTGTAAGTCTCGCTACACATTCATCATTGTAAGTCTTACTTCACATTCTTCATCATTGTATGTCTCACTTTACAGTCTTCAGCATGTAAGTGTAACTACACAATCATCATTGTAAGTCTCACTTAACAATCTTTATAATTGTACTTACTTTACTGTCATCAGTGTAAGTCTCACTTTGCAATCTTCATCAGTTTAATTCTCACCCTACAGTCTTCATCACTGTAAGCCTCACTACCCAGTTTTCATCACTGTAAGTCTCAATTTACAGTCTTCATCATTGTAAGTCTCAATTTACAGTCTTCATCAATCTTCTCACTACTCAAGTTTCATAATGTAAGTCTCAATTTATATTCATCATGATATATACTGTATAATGGGAGCCGGGGTGTTGATTTACATAATGGGAGTCTGGATATTGATCGGTATCGTGGGAGTCTGGGTATTGAAATATATGCTGGGAGTCTGGGTATTGAAATATATGCTGGGAGTCTGGGTATTGAAATATATGCTGGGAGTCTGGGTATTGAAATATATGCTGGGAGTTTGGGTATTGAAATATATGCTGGGAGTCTGGGTATTGAAATATATGCTGGGAGTCTGGGTATTGAAAGATATGCTGGGAGTCTGGGTATTGAAATATATGCTGGGAGTTTGGGAATTGAAATATATGCTGGGAGTTTGGGTATTGAAATATATGCTTGGAGTCTGGGTATTGAAATATATGCTGGAAGTCTGGGTGTTGAAATATATGCTGGGAGTCTGGGTGTTGAAATATATGCTGGGAGTTTGGGTATTGAAATATATGCTTGGAGTCTGGGTATTGAAATATATGCTGGGAGTTTGGATATTGAAATATATGCTGGGAGTCTGGGTGTTGAAATATATGCTGGGAGTTTGGGTATTGAAATATATGCTTGGAGTCTGGGTATTGAAATATATGCTGGGAGTTTGGGTATTGAAATATATGCTGGGAGTTTGGGTATTGAAATATATGCTGGGAGTTTGGGTATTGAAATATATGCTTGGAGTCTGGGTATTGAAATATATGCTGGGAGTTTGGGTATTGAAATATATGCTGGGAGTTTGGGTATTGAAATATATGCTGGGAGTTTGGGTATTGAAATATATGCTTGGAGTCTGGGTATTGAAATATATGCTGGGAGTTTGGGTATTGAAATATATGCTGGGAGTTTGGGTATTGAAATATATGCTGGGAGTTTGGGTATTGAAATATATGCTGGGAGTTTGGGTATTGAAATATATGCTGGGAGTCTGGGTGTTGAAATATATGCTTGGAGTTTGGGTATTGAAATATATGCTAGGAGTTTGGGTATTGAAATATATGCTGGGAGTTTGGGTATTGAAATATATGCTGGGAGTTTGGGTATTGAAATATATGCTTGGAGTCTGGGTATTGAAATATATGATGGGAGTCTGGGTATTAATTTGCGCAAGGCCCGGTATGCCTAATAAGCCAAGTTTTCCTGAATTTATATATTTTTTCTGTTTTTTTTCTTATGAAATGATAAAGCTATCCATTTCATTATGTATGAGTTAATTTGTTTATATATGAGTTAAAATTAACGTAGATATATGACCGAACCTAAGCTATCTTAACCTAACCTTAACTCAACTAAGTCAATAATTTATCTTCTTCATATAATATAGTACTAATAATTCAAATAAACTAACTAGAAACAATTTATTGAAAATAAAGAAAATCACTCGGCCTATTAGGCAAACCGGACCTTGCATAGTAGGCCGAAAAGTGCGTTCTGGCTACTAGGTACGATATATATATATATATATATATATATATATATATATATATATATATATATATATATATATATATATATATATATATATATATATATATATATATGTCGTACCTAGTAGCCAGAACGCACTTCTCAGCCTACTATGCAAGGCCCGATTTGCCTAATAAGCCAAGTTTTCATGAATTAATTGTTTTTCGACTACCTAACCTACCTAACCTAACCTAACTTTTTCGGCTACCTAACCTAACCTAACCTATAAAGATAGGTTAGGTTAGGTTAGGTAGGGTTGGTTAGGTTCGGTCAAATATCTACGTTAATTTTAATTCCAATAAAGAAAAATTGACCTCATACATAATGAAAAGGGTAGATTTATCATTTCATAAGAAAAAAATTAGAGAATATATATTGATTCAGGAAAACTTGGCTTATTAGGCAAATCGGGCCTTGAATAGTAGGCCAAAAAGTGCGTTCTGGCTACTAGGTACGACATATATATATATATATATATATATATATATATATATATATATATATATATATATATATATATATATATATATATATATATATATATATATATATATATATATACACACACAACTTGTGACAAGCAGCCTTGCACCCTGCATGTAATCAATATTGTAACTTTTTTTGTGTAATGACATTTTCAAATAAAGTTAGATAAATATACACACATACCAAAAGAATAGGGGTGGTAGGAGAAGAAAATATCAAAGTGTTCAGTGAGGATCCACAAGGTCTTCTCTGAGTACTCTTTATTTTCTTCTCCGAGGCTATGGGTCCCTACACTTGCAGCAGAGGTGGTACCCCTTCTCTATATTTAAAAAAAAAAAAAAAAAAATATATATATATATATATATTGTATATATATATATATATATATGTATATGTATATATAATGTACACACACAAGAAACTTTACTCTGCCAAGATTGGGCAAATAATAAATATGGGATTAGATACTAGTGTATCATTTACTGTGATATGCTTGCTGCATCCATGATAATATGAATTGCATACATTTATTGCTCAGGTTGAAGGTGTTGTCTGAAAACGCCTTCCAATGGTAAATATTTTAGTCAAAAGCACCGTCTTATCTTTAATACTGTAGTTTCTGTAGCTTGGTTACATACAGCTTATTTAGGAGGGGGATAATCCTGCAAAATGTTAAGAAAGTGAAAGTTTTCGAAGGCGCTTTATACTTCGTTTTGTTTTTAAGTTGAAAGTATTTACATACGTTATGCTGCATAACAGATAAGCGGACAATAACATGACAGTTAACGAGTCTTTGTCTTGGAATTGATTAAGTTTTAACTTCCCTAAACCTGCGTTTCTAAGAATTTAATTTTTCCTCAGATGCGCAGCTGTGGCAGGATCTTAGAAGACTTGGAGAAGCATGACTTTGATTGTGCTTCCGTGGGAGGAATGAAGACTGTTTATATGATGTTTCACTCAGCACTAGACGAGATAAAAAGTTTGTATTATATACATATATTTAACTCATCTGTAGTTAATGATTAGTAATAATTTAAAGTTCATTATGCTGACAAAGACAACTGATCAATGACAAATATAATATTACATTGAGAATTATACAGTACATACTGTAACAGAATAGTGTTCTGTTTACTCAAAATAAATATTTTTATATTTTTGGAACCATTAATTTCTCAAGAACACTGGTTTCCAGACTGGAGGCCATAGTCCCCTGGGGGGGGGGGCCTTTTTGCTATATGTAGGGGTCAAAGGTTGAGGCAGTGTACAGGTTATGGTACCAGAGGGGACCTGTACTGAGTGTAGGGGCCATAGGTTGAGTCAGTGTACAGGTTATGGCACCAGAGGGGACCTGTACTGAGTGTAGGGGCCATAGGTTGAGGCAGTGTTCAGGTTATGGTACCAGAGGGTACCTGTACTGAGTGTAGGGGGCATAGGTTGAGTCAGTGTACAGGTTATGGCACCAGAGGGGACCTGTACTGAGTGTAGGGGCCATAGGTTGAGGCAGTGTTCAGGTTATGGTACCAGAGGGGACCTGTACTGAGTGTAGGGGGCATAGGTTGAGTCAGTGTACAGGTTATGGTACCAGAGGGGACCTGTACTGAGTGTAGGGGCCATAGGATGAGGCAGTGTACAGGTTATGGTACCAGAGGGGACCTGTACTGAGTGTAGGGGCCATAGGTTGAGGCAGTGTACAGGTTATGGTACCAGAGGGGACCTGTACTGAGTGTAGGGGCCATAGGTTGAGTCAGTGTACAGGTTATGGTACGAGGGGACCTGTACTGAGTGTAAGGGCCATAGGTTGAGGCAGTGTACAGGTTATGGTACCAGAGGGGACCTGTACTGAGTGTAGGGGCCATAGGTTGAGGCAGTGTACAGGTTATGGTACCAGAGGGGACCTGTACTGAGTGTAGGGGCCATAGGTTGAGGCAGTGTACAGGTTATGGTACCAGAGGGGACCTGTACTGAGTGTAGGGGCCATAGGTTGAGGCAGTGTACAGGTTATGGTACCAGAGGGGACCTGTACTGAGTGTAGGGGCCATAGGTTGAGGCAGTGTACAGGTTATGGTACCAGAGGGGACCTGTACTGAGTGTAGGGGTCAAAGGTTGAGGCAGTGTACAGGTTATGGTACCAGAGGGGACCTGTACTGAGTGTAGGGGGGCATAGGTTGAGGCAGTGTACAGGTTATGGTACCAGAGGGGACCTGTACTGAGTGTAGGGGGCCATAGGTTGAGGCAGTGTACAGGTTATGGTACCAGAGGGGACCTGTACTGAGTGTAGGGGCCATAGGTTGAGGCAGTGTACAGGTTATGGTACCAGAGGGGACCTGTACTGAGTGTAGGGGCCATAGGTTGAGGCAGTGTACAGGTTATGGTACCAGAGGGGACCTGTACTGAGTGTAGGGGTCATAGGTTGAGGCAGTGTACAGGTTATGGTACCAGAGGGGACCTGTACTGAGTGTAGGGGGCCATAGGTTGAGGCAGTGTACAGGTTATGGTACCAGAGGGGACCTGTACTGAGTGTAGGGGCCATAGGTTGAGGCAGTGTACAGGTTATGGTACCAGAGGGGACCTGTACTGAGTGTAGCGGGCCATAGGTTGAGGCAGTGTTCAGGTTATGGTCCCAGAGGGGACCTGTACTGAGTGTAGCGGGCGGCCATTAATAAGGACAATATATGAAAAAGAAGTAATGACCAGAAATAATTTTCAAACCACTGCTTTAGAAAATATACAGTTGCAGGAATAATAGTTTAGTATTTGTTATTTAGAAGATAATTCTACACACGATCTGGCATGGAGGACTTATTTCGTTTGTTTTACATTACTTGTTTATTTCCAGCACAATGTACAATCAAGGATGAAGAAGTGGTTGTCTGTTCACAGAAGAGTGAGGTCATGTAAGTACAAGTTTGTGTTTGATAATTAACATTTAATTACAGACTCAGTATGGGACTGTGGCGTACAGTAGGAAGGCCTGCAATATTTATCCTGACGAATGTTGAATAATCACCAAGTATGTAGTTAGTGAAGCATCGTTCATTTACGATGCTGCAGCCTCGTGCGTAACTAATATTATTGATAACATTTACGCTGCTGCAGCCTCTTGCGTAACTAATATTATTGATAACATTTACGCTGCTGCAGCCTCGTGCGTAACTAATATTATTGATAACATTTACGCTGCTGCAGCCTCGTGCGTAACTAATATTATTGATAACATTTACGCTGCTGCAGCCTCGTGCGTAACTAATATTATTGATAACATTTACGCTGCTGCAGCCTCGTGCGTAACTAATATTATTGATAACATTTACGCTGCTGCAGCCTCGTGCGTAACTAATATTATTGATAACATTTACGCTGCTGCAGCCTCGTGCGTAACTAATATTATTGATAACATTTACGCTGTGGCAGCCTCGTGCGTAACTAATATTATTGATAACATTTAAGCTGCTGCAGCCTCGTGCGTAACTAATATTATTGATAACATTTACGCTGCTGCAGCCTCGTGCGTAACTAATATTATTGATAACATTTACGCTGCTGCAGCCTCGTGCGTAACTAATATTATTGATAACATTTACGCTGCTGCAGCCTCGTGCGTAACTAATATTATTAATAACATTTACGCTGCTGCAGCCTCGTGCGTAACTAATATTATTGATAACATTTACGCTGCTGCAGCCTCGTGCGTAACTAATATTATTGATAACATTTACGCTGCTGCAGCCTCGTGCGTAACTAATATTATTGATAACATTTACGCTGCTGCAGCCTCGTGCGTAACTAATATTATTAATAACATTTACGCTGCTGCAGCCTCGTGCGTAACTAATATTATTGATAACATTTACGCTGCTACAGCCTCCTGCGTAACTAATATTATTGATAACATTAACGCTGCTGCAACCCTGTGCGTAACTGATATTTATTGCTAACATTTACTCACTTGCATTTACATTTAGGGAGCCGGTCGGCCGAGCGGACAGCACGCTGCGCTTGTGATCCTGTTTTCCTGGGTTCGATCCAAGGCGCCGGCGAGAAACAATGGGGAGAGTTTCTTTCACCCTATGCCCCCTGTTACCTAGCATTAAAATAGGTACCTGGGTGTTAGTCACCTGTCAGGGGCAGCTTCCTAGGGGTGAAGGCATGGTCGAGGACCGGGCCGACACTAAACACTGATTTCGGGGACACAAAATGCCCCGAAATCATCTCAAGATAACTAATGTAGCCTCATGCATAACTAATATATATATTGCTAACATTAACGCTGCTGCAACCCTGTGCGTAACTAATATTTATTGCTAACGTTTGCTCTTCTGTAGCCTCGTGTGTAACTAATATATATTGCTAACGTTTGCTCTTCTGTAGCCTCGTGTGTAACTAATATATATTGCTAACATTTGCTCTTCTGTAGCCTCGTGTGTAACTAATATATATTGCTAACGTTTGCTCTTCTGTAGCCTCGTGTGTAACTAATATATATTGCTAACGTTTGCTCTTCTGTAGCCTCGTGTGTAACTAATATATATTGCTAACGTTTGCTCTTCTGTAGCCTCGTGTGTAACTAATATATATTGCTAACGTTTGCTCTTCTGTAGCCTCGTGTGTAACTAATATATATTGCTAACGTTTGCTCTTCTGTAGCCTCGTGTGTAACTAATATATATTGCTAACGTTTGCTCTTCTGTAGCCTCGTGCGTAACTAATATATATTGCTAACGTTTGCTCTTCTGTAGCCTCGTGTGTAACTAATATATATTGCTAACGTTTGCTCTTCTGTAGCCTCGTGCGTAACTAATATTTTTTTTATAACATTTACGCTGCTGCAGGCTCGTGCGTGACAAATTTATTGATTTGATAACATACGTCCGCAGCCTTGTGTGTAACTAATATTTATTGATCAAATTTAAGGTGCTGCAGATTCAAGCGTAGCTAACGTTTTTTGATAAAAATATTTGAAGTTGGTTGTTGAAGAGTAAGATGTGCAAAATCTCCCTCAATCAGCCGTTTACATTTTCTCAATTTTTTAGGAGTAATACACAATACAACATTATTTCTATCCATTATTTCATAACATTACCTCAATGCTACAATTCTTAGAAGGTTTAGATAAACAATCCCGATAGTGCAAAAAAGCGTTACTTCTCTTTTCCTATTTGTGTCGGTGATGCGTCAATACGAGTCTGGTAAACAAATTCAGACATGAAGAAGATCTGCAACATTTCTTTGGTCAGCGTGTAGTCAGTCTCCACTGTGGCCACAACACTCAGTGGAGCCCAAGGTATTATAACTTACACCAGGTCATCACTGGTGTAGTTAATCTCCACTGATTGATGACTACTCTCCATTCTCGGAGCCAATCTCCGTGGCTCAAAGTTCGTTAATCGCTGGCTTGTTACCTCATTTCTCTAGTGGATTTTCATCATGGTAGTCAATCTTAGGTACAGCTTTCATCATGGTAGTCAATTTTAGGAATAAACGCCATCATGGTAGTCATTCTAAGAAACAACCTCTATTGTAGTTAAACTTGGCTCCATCATGGTAATAAAATGCAGTCTCCATCATGTTAGTCAATCTTAGGAAGAGCCTTCTTCATAGCAGTCAATCTTAGGAGTAAACTCCATCGTTGTAGTTAAGCTTAGGATTAACCTACATGGTGGTAGTTAAGCTTAGGATCAGCCTCTATCATCTTAGTAAATTGTAGAAAGAGCCTCCATCATAGTAGTCAATCTCGGGAACAGCTTCTATCATGGTAATCAATCAAGAACAGCCCCCATCATGGTATCAATCTCAGGAATAGCGTTCATCTATTCAATCTCAGAAACCTCTCATTAAAAGTTTCAGTACTATTAAAAACTATGAAGTTCTTCACTGAAGAAACATGGAATTATGTAACCTCTAGAGCTTCCCTAATTCCATTTCCTACAAAAGTATTCGCAAAATGTAGACTTGTATCTATGTCATGTATTTACAATGTAAACCAAACATAATTGTAGCCACTGAAGGAGAATTATGCCAGACCTTGTGATGTACTGCAGCTTTAATGTTCCTTAATAATTGGTGTTGGTGTCAGTGTTTGAGATATTCTCATAACAACACTTTCCAGCACTTAATGACATCACTGTTACAATCAAGTCAACTATTTGTATGCACAGTTTAAAAGTTCATATTCTGATAATTAATCTCTTAACAAATATTTATCTGTATTGCAGTGAGAAAATGAAGGTAAACAAACCGGGGCAAGAGGTGAGTAAATATTAACATTGTTTTTCTCTCTATATTTAAAAAGGAACTTTACACACTGTTTTTAAATAAAATATATTTTATCTAACTTTTAAGTTTTTGATAACAGGTATTTCACAGTTGGTTCCTTACTTCCTGCATTTTATCTTCCAGGAGGAGTTACTGCAGCCCGTCCTCTTACTATTTACCTGTCCTAGTTTGTTGGGTTAGGAGGGACACGTTAAATTAACGGTTTTCATGACGTTTTGAAACTTTAGGAGAACTTGCTGCTCTCATAACCTACCGAAGGACCCAAAGTTTGCTGCTTTGGATCCATTTCAATTGGAAAATTAATTTTCATATTTGAAAGTTTCAATACGGTAAATTTTTACCATGACGCATACAAGCAAAAAGCAACGTAATTTGTAAGAGGACGGGCTGCCGATCAGTGGCCAGGTCTCTGTTCGTTTGTGTCACTCTACCTCCCTCTCCCTCACTTTCTCATTCAACCTCCCTTTCTACCCTAGTCTCCTTCGCATTCTCCTTCTCTCTTCCAATCTACCTAGCTCTTCCAATTTTCCTCCCTGCATCAGTGTCCCTCCTCTTCCATTCTACCTCCGATTCTCCCTCCCTCTCCCATTCTTCTTCCCATTTTTTCTCGCAATGGGTAAAACCTGCTTGAGTAGCACTGAATCGACATTATCGACATTGAATCAATGTATTCAACGTTGACTCAACATCAGTAATTTTTTTGTGTTACCACATTTAGGTACATGTACATTGTGCAGTTGCCCTAGACTATATGAAGGGAGAGTACAATGTGTGTCAAAACACTAGCTACATGATGCTACAAATCCCAATCACACAGGATGGTGAGTCATACAAAGGCATATGATAAGTAGTCTGCACAGGCAAACTCTGGGTGCGTTATGAGGATATCAACATGAACACAAGAGTGAATAAGATAGCAGTGATAATAAAACTCTCCATCTCGCAGGATGGTTAGTCATGCAGGGCCATATGTTCAATAGCCTGCACTGGCAAATTTTGGGTGTATTATGAGGATATCTTCAAAACACAAGAGTGAATGAAATTGCAAAGCTCCAGGTACCTCATGCCAGTGGATCTGAATGGTCTGATAACTGGACATTCGGCGATGTAGTGTGCAAGATCATGCCGCAGTTCCTGCTCTGTATTTGCACCTAGAGTGCTCAGAATTGGGAGATCCATCACCTGTAGCCACCTGCCACAGGTAACAGTAACCCAACATGATCCTGGCACCAACTGTGTTGTAGAGTCTTGTGCAGTCTGGTGGACGTTTTGTGCTGGACATAAACTTAAGTTTCAGATCTGAACAAATCATAGTTTTTTTTATACAGGTGTTTTAAAGTCTTGGGAATCAGTAATTTCGTGTCAGTAGTAGTGTAAATGACGCCTACGACCATGCGTGGCCATCTTGTGCAACATTGCTTGCATGCAGTGTTGCATTGTCAGGCTCTTGCATGGTGTTGGTGTAAGAGGATGATGTTGCAAGTGAGTGAAATGAAAATGGAAGAAAAATAAAAATAGATCGTGTAAGTATCAAAATAGTTTGTACATATAAAAATGACAGAAAGTATCGTTCAGTGAAAGTAGAAATGATTTTAGAAGGTAGGATGTTTCACTATATGTAACGTATAAAGTGAAGATAAGAGGAATAACAAACTAAATAGTAAATGGAGATATAGAGAATTAGTTACATTGCAACAGATACAATTTAAAGATGTTTAATGAGTATTGGTAGTTAGTATTAGTGAAATAAATAGTCGTCTATCACTATATGACTAGGTAAGTTAGTGTTGTAGTAATTAAATAAGAGATAGAGAACAAAAAATACATATTTCACTTACTGGAGTTTGCCATCATCACTGCCCACCACCACTTTACTAATAACCACGAGTATTTCACCAGATAGTACACCCACCTCTTCCACCCCCAGGGCTAGTATTGACTAACCCTACCCACCCGCTCCCCACCCGGACATCCGGGTACATAACTCTTGGTGCAACCGAGACATCTTGGTAAAAATACTATGGACAATCAAACCCACTTGCAAGGAGTTAAGAGATTTTCGCAGGAGGAGCCAGTCCTACTTAAAGAGGAACATAGGTTGCTGGTTGTCACAGGAGGATGCCTCCCATTGTCCTTATCAAGGGTGGATGCAAGTGCTCTTGTAAAGGGTGTACGGGTCTCAGTGTCATTATCAATGGTGGATGTGAGTGCTCTTTGCCAAGGGTTCACACATCTGTGTCGTTATCAAGGGGTGGATGGGAGTGGTCTTGTCAAGGGTGGATGCGTATCAGTGTGTAGCTGGTGAATTACTCTTATAAATAAGGGTTTACGTCATTACCTCACCTCCGGCCCGAGGTCATAGACTGACAATATGAGGGAGGATAGTATCCAGAAGGATGGCTGGAAAGTCCCGGACAATAGGGGGGAACCTGGCCCACAATGAAGGATGGCATCATAAACATAAAGAAATAGTTGACACTTCGTACCCCTTTTCAGTTTTGTACAAGGAGAACTCTACGGGAAGTGAGCACGTAGGAAAAGTGTTTATAGAAGGTAGGAGGATATTGGTGGTTGGGGATTCCCAGGCGATGATTATTTAGCTCTATGGGAGATTTCTGTCCATGCTGAGCTGGCCTGAGGACACCTGCGCTATTATTTGCCACATTTACCGCCCGATTCACCCTTCACACCTGGTAATGACCTCGGAACGGAGACTTTAACCTCTGGGGGGGACACTGGACATTAAACACGGGTAATTAGGGGGCAAAGGAACGCCTGGAAATGATCGAAGACTTGCATAATTTGCCTCAACGACCTGGATACTAGAGTGAGACGTAAAGTAAGCAAGATTGTTCGTGACAAAGATGGGGTGTGTAGTGAATGCAAGAGAACACTTGCAAGAACTGCAGAGGGACTCCATAGAGTTTAGCACTGACACTAAAAATAACAAAAGTAGTTTCTTGAGAATTGTAAATTACTTTACCTATGGAAAGACAATGCTGCTGTATACTTTACATACAATACAGTCATAGACATACCCTAAGAGATATGGTTAGCAAGGCCGAAGCAGCATTATATTAATGAAGGAAATAAGCAGACAGGGTGCTGGGATTTATAGTAAGAATCAGCAACATACAACGTCATCCTTCAGTTATGTCCAACACTGACGAGGCTCACCTTGGACTACACTTGTGGTTGCCATCCTCCTGATTGGACAGATTAATGACTCATTTCACTCGCTGGAGTAGGCAGGACAAGGCCAGGATATTATCGAGGTATTCACAAGAACAAGGGAGATGATAACAGGGTTGTGAAAGTCATAGCAGGTCAGTACCCACAAGACTGGATACAAACTAGATAAATACTGTTTAGCAAGTATATAGGAAAGTACTCACAAAACTGGGTACAAGCTAGATAAGTACTGTTTAGTATATAGGAAAGTACCCACAAAACTGGGTACAAGTTAAAATAAAGACTGTTTACAAGCATTAAGGAAAGTACCACAAAACTGGGTACAAACTACATAAATACTGTTTAGTATATAGTTATGTAGCCGTTAAGGACTAGGTTGTGGATGAATGCAGCATAAGAGGAGGGAACAGTAAGTTTGATGAGTGAGAAGCGTAGTAGTAAATAGACCGTCTTGTATGGGCCAACAACCTTGCTGCACAACTCCTTAATTCATATGTTCATTTCTTCTTCATTCTGTGTCACTCGGGAAAGTAAAACTTCAGAGCTCTTAATACAAATAAGAAAGTTTTTCGGAGCATACCACCTCTCTGTCTGGCCCGTTGTCGCCGTGAAGGGGGCTTTGTGAGCGGCTGCCGGAGTGTGATGCTCCATGGGTCAGTCCTCTGTCCTTGTTAAGCCTTATGCTCCTGCTACTGTCTTTACCAATTGTGCCAGACATCTTTTCCTTTCCCTCGTGTTTAATATTTCTTCCCCCTCTTCTTTCAAATTGTCATCTCCCGCCGAACTTTTGCCTGTGTTTATCATTCTTTCTGCCTTCTTTTGTTTTGACGCCCGGGTGTTTGAGGAGGCATATTCTTGCACCCGTAGAACTGTACTACCCAACTTCTCGAGCGAGGGGACCCTTTCATTGTAAATCCTCCTTTTGTCACTGAAACCGATCTCAACGGACTGGCGGTTCTTAAGGTGGTGTTTGCAGGGCGAATACTCACGACGCACCCCTGGGGGGGCCTCGGCAAGATCGGCAATAAATCTCTTGTTGGGTATCCTATCCTCTAATTGTGACTCCGTGGTGAGTATGGGGGCACATTCGTGAATGAAAGTCTTACCTCTCGTTTTCATGTCGATAAATACCGTTCCTCTTATGACTTCTCAGGCTCGTGGGGTGGGCGACCAAGCCCCCGAGTCGGACTGTGTTGGACAGACCAGGCTATAGTCCCTGCTACTTTGGGAGCAGACCTAGCTCCTCCTTTGACCCTCCTGACTACTCCCTCCCTCCTCTGTGGTTGAGTTGAGCTATCTGCCCCCAGAAAACTACCTCACCCCCTGGCGCGGCTCAGTCTCTCATTGTGACTACTTCACCTTTTAACCCCCCCCCCCCTTCCCTCTCTCTGGGGGTTCCCAATGCTGTTCCCGCCACGGCCGCACTTACGCGATCTCTTCCCATACTAATACATACCAAGCCTTGTTTGGTCCCGCTTCGTGGGCTAAATACTTTGATCTCCTCCCTCTGGATTCTACACCTGTCGATTTATCACTTCATAAACACCTTGTTAATTCGGTGGATGCCTCTGTTACTTTTAACTCCACCTGTTTAGGTCAACCCGTTCTCGCAAATTTAATAAGTCAATATTGACTTATTAAATATGTGCATAGGTGACATACTTAACATAATAGATACCCTTAAAAAGATTCATAGAAAACACCGACCTTACCTAACCTTGTTAGTATCTTAAGATAAGCATCTTATTGCTTCGTAATTACAATTATTACCAAACCTATAATAGGTATAGGTTAAGTAATAATTGTAATTACGAAGCAATAAGATGCTTATCTTAAGATACTAACAAGGTTAGGTAAGGTCGGTGTTTTCTATGAATCTTTTTAGGGGTATCTATTACGTTTAGTATATCACCTATGCACGTAGTTAATAAGTCAATATTGACTTTACGAATTTGCGAGAACGGGTTGGTTTAGGTACACGTTTCGTCGCGGCTCCTTCACCGGATGCAGCTACCCGCTTAGCCGCATTGTCCTGCATTGGGGAGACCCCTGTTTGAGTCTACAAAAACGCACGGTTAAATGCCAGTGTTGGCACTGTTCTCCTGCACCATGTTGCAACTGGTGTTAGGGACCTAAAAGACTGCCATGAGGATATTAAACATATCCTCGAAGCCCAAGGCCATCCTGTCCTCCAGGTGGACACGTTCACTCATCCCCCCTAGTGGTCGTCGCCGTCAGCACCTTCGAGTTGTGAAAATCACATTTGATAGTAGGACCCTTCCACCCTCTATAATTCTTGCTGGTAGTATCAGATGCTCCATTCAGGAGTACATTCCCTCTCCTAGACATTGCAATACGTGCTGGAAGTTCGGGCATGGTGTCCTCAAATGCTCAAATACTATGTATCTATTCTCCATCTGTGGGGCCGATGATCGCTCTAAATCCGAGTGCACTTCTCCCCAGGCTCGCTTTCTCAATTGCGGTGAGACCCACCCTACCTTCTCCCGCTCGTGTATACACTACAAACTTGAGGAAGCCGTTCTCAACTTGAAACACTGGGATTGTCTGCCTTTTCCTGAAGGGAGACGCCAAGTTCACCGTCTCGCCCCTTTCGCTGGCATATCCTATGCTCGCATGTTGCGTTTTACCTCTCCTCGTTCTTCTCACCTTACTCAGTCTCACAACCGTTTCTAGATCTTGGACCCGGACACGCCCACCACCTCCTCCCTTGTTCCTTTACGTTCTGCCCCGAAGGGGCCCTCTTCTGGTACTCCATCTGAAGTTTCCCCTCTTCCTACCTGGTCTGCCATGTCTCCTGTGTCTTCTTTCCCTTCTTTCCCCAATCCTTCCAATCCCTCCCCCCTGTCTCTTGGCCCTCCATTCTGCCTGTCTGTCCAGGCTGATGTCCGTGTCCCTCCCAGCAATCTTCATTTTGTTCACTGTTGTTGTTAAAGATTCGGTACTTGGAACAAACAGTTTCAAGTAGCACGGGCTAAGGTGAGCCTGTAGGTACTTTGTTTTTGTTCACTCCCGTTCATCTTCTGTTGAGACTCTTGAGTCTGTCGCCCAGTGCGTTGATGCTAGAACACCTGTCTCTTTGAGTCAGAATCATAGTCTGGCTCCTCTCTTTCGTCCTCCCCGGCAGTTAAGAAGGCATTGCTTTCTTCCTCACCCCCACCTCTGACTCTCTAGCTCCGTCCCCTTCCATTTCAGTGGTCGGGCCCCGTCCCAGCTAAGGACGTTTCTTTAACCTGCGATTCCTTCTCAGTTATTGCCCTTGCTGAGGTGCACTCCCCGGTTTTGCCCCCCCCCCCCACCCCCGCCTGCTGTCCTTGACCTCCCCTCTCAGTTGTCTCCTCCTCCGCCGGACCCTACCTGTCCGCCTCTGGTCTGTCTTCCCGCTCCCTTCACTCAATCCTTTCTCAGTTTACCCATGCCCCGTAACCTTGATTTTACTGATCCTGAGCTTCTTTAATATACTGTGTTCTTCTTTACCTTTGTTTCTTCATTGTTCTCTCTTGATGTTTTTTATCTTTTTTCATAATGTTTATTCTTCAATGGAATATTCATGGATTTTATGCCAACTTCCATGAACTCCATCTTTTGATTACACAGTTTTCACTACTTTCTTTGTCTCCAGGAACCGAGGCTTGGTACTCGTCCTGGTCACTTTTGTGGCTATTCTTTTCTTCCCCCTCACCCACCCTCATTACCACCAAAACCGACGGTGGGAAATGACTCTGGTGGGGTTACGTCTGGGCCATACCATGGGCATTTAATGGAGCACTGCCCTGTTCCTTATTGTCCAAACTGCATTGTCCCTCTTACGGTCGTGATGTGTCTTGCTTCCCGACCGTCCCTCACTCTCTCTTGTCCCTAGATAGAATCCTTGGTGAATCAGATACTTTTGATATTGATGGACCTGTGCTCTTTTGTTCTCGTATTGGCATCCTTAATGATATTTAGTGCCTTTTGAATATCCCCCACATTTGATGGTGCTACAAAGCCTTCCACGCTTTGTGCCTTATTTTGATAATTACTTGCTTACTTTCAGGAAAGAACTGAAGCAAATCTGGACTCCGTATTAGATGAGCTGGATAAACTCTGGGATGAAGAAATAGCACTGATAGACAATGCTGCAGCGGTTTTCTTGTTGAAGTTGCTGTGAGTATAATTTGCTACTCTAACTAATGCGGGTCATTTTTTTGTTCGAAGTTCATTAAAAATAATTACGTGAAGTTTGGTAATATTTTGTGTAATGAGATGAGAAGGAATGGAAAACTCTAAATAGATGGAGGATTAGTAAAATATGTATATAGATAGTGAGATTAATGGATGGTGGGAGAAGTGGAACAGTTTACTGACATTGCTCACGGACAACTGACTCCCGTAGACGACAGAAAGAGGTATAACCCATGATGTACCTTTCCATATAACTGAAAAGCAAATAGTATATCACAGCAGTTCCCATACTCCTGCGACAGCATGTTCCACCTCAGTATATACTGGAGTCTGGCCTTGTCTCCCTAAAAGCATACTTTTCCCTATTATAAACCCTGGCCATAATATTGGAAAACATTGCTTCTACTCTGTTACACTTCCACGGCAAAATATAACACAAAATAGTAAAAAAGTGTTATTGGCATCATAAAGTAGGTTGTCCATTCACGTCAGTAATGATATTTTACTTGGAATATTCCCATAAAATAAGTTGATTAGGAAGATATTATGGTAAGTATTTATTAAACATTTTATGTAAGGCATTATTTTAATGAACCATGATTATATATATATATATATATATATATATATATATATATTTATATATTTATATATATATATATATATATATATATATATATATATATATATATATATATATATATATATATAAAATGTGATGAAAAATGACCACGAAGGAAGAATTGAAACTCGAATTTCCTTAAGTACTTTCATATTTAATAATATGTATTCAGAAGTACTTAAGGAAATCTTTCTTGTAAATATATGTTGTTGAATATGACCAAAAGGGTACGATTAATGATTCTAACACAATTCTTCTCAATATTTCTTACGTTTTTCTTCACTGTCTGGGGTAATTGAAAAATTAACTCTCCAAAAGTTCTTTTTCGCATTTTTATTTATGGCCTGACGCCTAAAAGAATCACATGCCCACTTGGGGACTGTCAGCCCTAAACATCTCTGTATATAGGCAAGACAACAACATCTCTTTCTAGGCGATTAACAATTCACAAACAACCGGGCTCCATCAAGGAACGTATACTCTCCTCACACAACCAAACCATCACCATCACTAAAGGTGAAGGAAATAATGACTGTCAATCCACAAGAAGTTGATATAATAGCACTAGAGATCTGCCATGAGGATGATAAACTAATGATCATAAATGCATATAGTCCACCGCCAAGCAGCACATGGTCAAAGGAGAAGCTAGATAGTAAACGAGGAGGTCTCATAACAATAATGAGAGAGATCACAGCGAGAGCGGATAACGATAGATCACGACTGTTGATAATCGGTGACTTCAGCTTGAAATCCATAGACTGGGAAGCATATGAAGCTAAAACAGAAGATTTTTGGACCTGTAGATACGTAGACCTCATCCTGGAAACATTCTTGTATCAACATGTTAAACAAGCTACGAGGATGAGGGAAGGGGACGTTCCCTCCATGCTAGATTTGATATTTACCAGGAAGGAGGAAGAGATATTTGACATTCAGTACCTTCCTCCCTTGGGTAAAAGTGACCATGTCTTTCTGGGAGTAAAGTATGCAATGCGTTATAATCTGGAAGAAAATAAGGAGGTTGAAGCAGTTGAAAAACCTGACTTCAGGAGAGGACATTATGGCGACCTTAGAAATTTGTTCAGTGAGTATAATTGGACAGACTTGATGCTAGGCAAGGAAGTGAATGAGATGTATGTCAAGTTTTGTGAAATATATGATAAAGGCACAAAAAAATTTATACCAAAACAGAGATGCAGAACTAGGAAACAGGATTGGTTCAGTAGAAATTGCGAGAGGGCCAGAGACCCAAAGACACAAAAATGGAATCAATACAGAAAGAGGCCAAACCCCCAAACATACCAGCGATACAAAGATGCGAGAAACAACTACACGGCAGTGAGGAGAGAGGCAGAAAGAAATTTTGAAAAAGGGATTGCAGACAAATGTAAAACAGAACCAGGTCTATTCTATAAATTCATAAACAACAAATTGCAGGTAAAGGATAATATTCAGAGGTTGAAAATGGGAAATAGATTCACGGAAAATGAAAAGGAAATGTGTGAAACACTAAACGAAACGTTCCAAAGTGTGTTTGTACAAAATGAAATCTTTAGGAAACCAGACACAATAAGAATTCCAGAGAACAACATAGAGCACATAGAGGTGTCTAGAGACGAAGTGGAAAAAATGCTGAAGGAGCTAAGTAAGAACAAAGCAATTGGTCCAGATGGAGTTTCACCATGGGTTCTGAGAGAATGTGCACCTGAGCTCAGCATTCCACTTAAACTGATTTTTCATGCATTCCTGTGTACAGGAGTTGTAGCTGATGTGTGGAAAAAGGCTAACGTAGTTCCAATCTATAAAAGTGGAAGCAGGGAAGACCCCCTTAATTATAGACCTGTATCATTGACAAGTGTAATAGTCAAAATATTGCCAAAAAAAAAAAAATAAAACTAAATGGGTAGAACACCTGGAGGAAAACGATATAATATCAGACAGACAGTATGATTTTCGATCTGGAAGATCCTGTGTAATGAACTTACTCAGTTTCTATGATCGAGCCACAGAGATTTTACAGGAAAGAGATGGTTGGGTTGACTGCATCTATCTGGACCTAAAAAAAGGCTTTCGACAGAGTTCCCCATAAGAGGTTGTTCTGGAAACTGGAACATATTGGAGGAGTGACAGGTACGCTACTAACATGGATGAAAAATTTCCTAACTGACAGAAAAATGAGGGCCGTAATCAGAGGCAAGGTATCGGATTGGAGGAATGTCACGAGTGGAGTACCACAGGGTTCAGTTCTTGCACCAGTAATGTTCATTGTCTACATAAACGATCTACCAGTGGGAATACAGAATTACATGAACATGTTTGCTGATGATGCTAAGATAATAGGGAAGATAAACCTAGATGATTGTCATGCCCTTCAAGAAGACCTGGACAAAATAAGTATATGGAGCAACACTTGGCAAATGGAATTTAATGTGAATAAATGCCATGTTATGGAAAGTGGAATTGGAGAACATAGACCCCACACAACCTATAAATTATGTGAGAAATCTTTAAAGAATTTTGACAAAGGAAGGGATCTAGGGGTGGTTCTAGACAGAAAACTGTCACCTGAAGACCACATTAAGAACTTTGTGCGAGGAGCCTATGCTACACTTTCTAACCTCAGAATTGCTTTTAAATACATGGAGAAATACTAAAGAAATTGCTCACGACTTTTATTAGACCAAAGCTGGAATATGCAGCGGTTGTATGGTGCCCATATCTTAAGAAGCACATCAACAAACTGGAAAAGGTGCAACGACATGCCACTAAGTGGCTCCCAGAACTGAAGGACAAGAGGTTAGAGGCATTAAATATACAAAAATTTAAAGATAGAAGAAAAAGAGGCGATATGATCACTACGTTCAAAATAGTAACAGGAATCGATAAAATTGATAGGGAAGAATTCGAGACCGGGAACTTCAAGAACAAGAGGTCATAGATTTAAACTAACGAAACAAAGCTGCCGGAGAAATATACGAAAATTCACTTTTGTAAACAGAGTGGCAGACGGTTGGAACAAGTTAAGTGAGAAGGTGGTGGAGGCCAAAACCGTCAGTAATTTCAAAGCATTTGAAATTACTGACGGTTGAGTACTGGGGAGACAAAGACAGTGCTGGGGAGATGGGACACCACGAGCGTAGCTCTCATCCTGTAACTACACTTAGGTAATTACCAGAGACATCTTTACAAGCAACACAGAAATCTTCGATAGATACAACGATAACAAGAGACTTGACATCTGCGAGGCACTACACATCAAAAAGTCAACACTAGCAATCAACAGCCAATTAACACATAACTATATTCTACCCACTTCAAGACCCCGAATCAACAAATAAACAGCAAGAGCAATATATTGAGAAGATTCATGTAAAGATCATTATTCTTACCCTTTCTGTCATATTCAACATAACTTTAACTTTATTTGAAAAAATCATTACATAAAAAAGGTTACAACATTGGTTACATGCAGGGTACAAGGCTACTTGACACAAGTTGTAGAGCTCCTCCAGCTCATGTATATATATGTATATATGTGACAGTGTCAGACCACACTCCTTCTGAAGATGTATTAATATACGAAAGTACTTAAGGAAATTCGTTTCAATTTTCCTCCGTGGTCTGACACTCACATTTTTAATCACATGTTTATTTTTCGTGATTTACACACATGTATATGTATGTATACATACAGATATAACCTCTATGTATATATACCTCCTCCATACCTCCATGAATATATATATATATGTCGTACCTAGTA